>NC_057799.1:233846479-234146479 GCF_018294505.1 Triticum aestivum
GCTTTTTCTCCGGCGATCCCCACCCCACCGCCCAATCAACGCGCCCTCCACCGCCGGCGACAACCAACCAGAGGTCTCACGACTTCGAGTACCCACCGACCACTAATTTATTACCATTTCTGTCCTTCATATACGCGCTGACGGGTGGGCCCTATGGTAATGTGCGCTGTTGAATGTGGACCGTTTGACTGGTCAATTGATCGTGTCATCAACAAATTACGGAGTTGTATGGTGAGCCAGTGACCGTATGATCACCCTAAAATGTATTTTATTAACACAGTATAGACTCAAACTACCATTTCTTTCTTTCATATACGGGCTGACAGGTGGGCCCCACGGTTACGCGCCCCGATGGTGCAACACTAGTTGCACCACGTGGAACGTTTGACTGGTCAATTGATTGTGTCATCAACAAAATACTGAGTTGTACGGGTGAGCCAGTGACCGTATAATCATGACATGTATTTTTTAACACGATACAGACGCAGGGGCTCATATATACGCGCAAGCACTCCCCGCTATAAGCGCACACACGCAGACCCTACCCCTATGAGCACCTTCGAGAGAGTGGGCTAGTATATGATCTTGAGATTTTACGAAGTCACCATAGGTGCGTCGTAGTCGAGTGGAACGTCTCCTCCCACTGAACGCACATCGCCGGAAAATACTGAAATTAACCCAGTATAAATGCGAGCACCTGGACTTTAACCCTGATGGGCTCGAGAAACCACTGTCCTCCTAACCATCCAACCACATGTGGTTAGCACGACAAAATGTGTGTTGTGACCGTGATGAGCTTATTCTGAAGTCCAGTGACCATATCGTGCTTTCTTTTCAAATACAATGACCGTAAGTGTCATCAACAAAATAGGGAGCATGCATCAAATGCAAAGTCCGTCAGTGTCATCAAGAAAATACGAAGACGTATCGTGAGCTAGATATCGTATGATCACCACGAGAATGTATACGGTGACCGTAATGAGCATATTCTGAACTCCAGTGACCGTATAGTGCTTTAGCTTGCAATACAATGACCGTCATGTGTGAATGTGTCATGGGCATGCATACTTTTAGAGGGCCGAGAGATAGTTTGTGTGCGTACGGGAAAGTGGTGTAGAAAAAGGGGATGTCCGATGGAGACAAGGAGAGATATGCCCTTCGTTTCTGTTCCCTGTGACTAATATTTTAGGAGAATATATAAACATTCACAATGCAGAACAAATATTTTTGGATGCACCATGCAATTAACTTTCATGTATAACATTGTACTATTGTATATGCTTATTTTCTTAGTGGCCGATTGCGTGTGTGGTGTGGTGGGCACATCATTTCTAGTTGTGGTGGGTCAACATGAGGACTCATGGGTCAGTTCCATCCTGCGCCACATAGGTTGGATCGAGACGCCTTATACGAAGACCCATGTGGAGGACTCGGCGTACAACACGAAGCTAGCTACCAGAGTCGCGGAGGACTCTATCCCCACTGGTGATAAGCCGACTATATATGATTTGTAACCCTAGGCCCTTAGTATGTTATAGAAGCTTGGGGGCTAGTTCATCGATAGTATACACACACGCACAATGCCTGGTATTCACGTGTACTTTGTACACACCCCTATCACTAATATACAGTACCAAGAGTAGGCTTTTTCCTCAACTGCAAGGGTCCGAACTAGGGTAAAACTTTGCCTCGTATTACCATCCGGCCTAACAGTCAGGGATATCCTACCGAATGATATGATGGAATCATATCTGCCTACTACTAAGAGAGAGGTGTGCCTGGGGGGACAATGTGTGCGACAGAGGCCTAAAGATAATGTGCGTGCGGGAGACACGTAGGCACATATATGTGCGTATAGAGGGCTAGTAGAGACCGTGCGTGTGTATATATGCATGTGAGAGAAATAGTGTTTTCCAACTGAGATTAGTGAAAAGAGTGGTACATAGTAGTCAGAAAGAGAGAGAGAGAGAGATATAGAGAGAGCATGTGCGTGAGACTCCCCGACACCCCGAGAGAGATTGTGAGCATGTGTGAAAGAGAAATGCCGATGCATATAAAATGTGTGCACTTATGCGGTAGATAGAGAGATATATAGCGCGTTTGTGAGAAGGGGCCGAGGCATAGTGCATCTACGTGTAAAAGGCGGTTCTACGCATTAAATTAAAATATAAATGGAATTATTATTTTTGGATGAGATCATGAATTTTGCAAATTGCGTATGGACAAAAATCGGTCTATCAGACACCCATACTATATTGAATTCTAGCATGTGCATGTGTTTATTTCATATTATCGATCCATAGAGTGAGAGCGGTTTGAAATACAGGCAATGGATGCTTTTGCAATTCATATATAAACATTAATTAGTGCACTCCATGTTGTTAGTGTGAAGCACTTTATACATTTGTCACTTGCATGGATACATTCCAAATTGCTAGCTATGAAATAGAATACATGTCGAATTCAACATAAAGGGGGTTTCGAAGATTCGAATTCATAGGAAGTGCATTCATCTATTTGAACCCGAGATAATGGCATTTGTAAATCCGATGTAAAAGGGGGCATCAATCTTTGTTGTGCGTTTGAACATGCTATATATATTCATATGCATGTCTAACTTTTTTTTTGCAACCAAGGAGATTATATCTGGAACCATGCATGAACTGAGGTAAGTTGCATATTTTTTAATATATACTCGTGTACAATGTATATTGAAATGTACCACCTCCATTCCAAAACAATCGTAGCTTTAGGATTTTCAAGAGTAAAGATTTGTGAAGTTTGACAAATCCTGAATGTTCAATTCAAGAGAACCGAAAACGTTAATGCTTCTGCTCCCAGATATTGAACGAAGCACCAAATAGGCCTCTAGTCACCCGAAACCGCGCGAGACTAATGTTTGGTGGTAGGAAATTACTGTCCTGACTCTGGCCCATGTAGCCTATCGGCCCGATGTCCAAAGGTCTAAACCGGGGTAGTTTTGTAACTTCACCAAGACGCCAGTCTCAACCGCCTCCGAGAAGCATTCATACGCTGTGGGCGCCTAAACACCCATGCGCTCGGCCGAAATCTATCCCGCCCATATTTGGGACACCTGAGATTACTGTCCTACCCCAACCCGCAATATGTCCGAAATTTTAGATGGGGGCAAAGTTTGTAACTTTCCCCAAATTTCAAACAAGCGTGTCCCAAACCGAAACATTGTTCCCCCTTAGTTCCCCGCCTCCCTCCGTTTCCCAATTCATACTCCTTGGGCGCCAAAACGCCCTCTCCACCAGCCGTGAAACCCCAGCCTCCTCCGTCCTCCACCCCATAGCGCCCAATCCACCGGCGCCCTCCTCCATCACGCCGAAGCCGGTACCCCGACGTTGTCGTCCAACGCAACCACAACCGCAACGCCCTCAAGGACTTAGCAGCTGAAGCCGATGTAGAGTTGCCTCCTCGACGCCGATGCTGACGTGCGCCGTACCAGAACTACTCCGACCACGCCGTCCTGCGCCTTACTGCTGCTGCTCCACTGTCGCAACCGTCCACCGCATCGGAGCTGTTCCCGCTACGCCATCGTTCGCCTCCTCGGATCTGCTTCCCTGCCGCCGACAGACGGCCACCGCACCACACTCAACAACTTGGCCATGGGTTTGTCCAAGGCTGCACCGTCCTCCACAACTTCTTGTTTCCAGCGAACCACAAGAAGATCGTTGGAAAAACAGAAGGAGGACACAACACTACCAGCAGAAAGAGGTACTCCTCTTCCCTTATTCATGCAAACCTTACGTCCCTGCTGACACCGTATTCATCCCACAAAAGAAACTAGTTGAGCGCTTCTTACTGCATCTTCTTCGTGATACTAAATGTACAAGGTTTCCTCCCTTTACTATTTCACCTTTGCTAGAGGTCAGTAGCCCGCCTGGATTTCAATTCAGGGTCAGTCGAATCGCAATTAAAAGAAGCAGCACCCGCTTAGGCACGCGGAGCACCTAGTCCGCCTGTTTGCCGGGGAAGCGGCGCATCGGTGTCTATCATAGGGGTGTGGGGAACAGGAGCTGCTTGCGCCAGATCTGGAGGTCGGCAGGGCTTGAATGGATTGCCGGGGGGCGGTGACAAGCACGGCGGTGCGGTGAGGTTGAGGGGAGGGCCCAGGCAGGGGACTAGGCCGGTGGTCGCTGCCGTTTCGAGGAAGATCGTCAACACTGACTGGCTGGAGGTAGATGAAGGCGATCTGCCTATTCTTTGTACATCGGACGGTGCAGAAAAAATGGACCGACTTATTTGTTTTCAGTCGAATGTTATTTTCATAGAATCCTGTAGTAATTTAGTGTGCGATGCATGTTGTAGAGCTATCATATGTCTCCCGTCATTTATTTCTCACCGAACTGTTACCTGCTACCTTTACACTGTACTAACTGTGCACACACTTCACCCATACTCACACTACTGTTTTTTTATGCATGGGTATTTCAGACTCTAACGCAGTGTTGATGAATGCTGAAAAGAAAAGACAGAAGTCGCTCCAGTGTAATTCGAAGATAAGCACTAAGCGTTTCAGCGCTCTAAAGGATGCAGTGTCAGCAGTTGGAGACAGTAAATGTAGCTCTGCAGTTGATGATCTCAATTGCCACACACAACCATCCCAGGTGCTTGCTTTAACTTTGCACTGTCAATTATGGTTGCATGTTGCATATGGTGTCTAGCTTGTATTGCTTCCAATTTGGTTAAATTGCATATGCTTACTTTACACATTATACCTTTGATAATGACATGCTTTCCTGTTTTTGATACATACTACATATGTCTATTAACCATGTTCGTACATCAAACTAATGCTCTTTTGTATCCCTTGTCAATCACTTATGATGAGATAGTCACCCAGGTGGGTTACTGTGAGACGCCATACTCGTTTAAAGAGTGCGTGTCATCCTCCCCACATGATTCTCAAGAAACAGCAAGGCTAAATGAAGATAGTCAACGTAGCTCTCTAGTAGATGACCGCAATTCCCCCACACCACCATCACAGGTGCTTGCTCTAACTTCGCAGTGTGATATGTGGTTGCATTTTGCATACGGTGTCTAGCTTGTAATGCTTCTAATTAGGGTAAATTGCATCTGCTTAGTTTACACATTATACCTGTGAATATGCCATACCTTCCTATTTTTGGTACACACCACATCTATGTGTTAACCTTGTTCTTACATGAAACTACCTCTCTTCTGTATCCTGCATCAATCACTTACGATGAGTCACCTTCATTCGTTGCATATTGCATACTATTTCTAGCCTGTTGCCATGTATTGCTTCTAATTTGGTCAAATACATTTGTTAGGGCACCCTTTTAATTTGGCAGAGTGATATTGGTTTCATCTTTCATATGGTTTCTAGCTTGCATTGATTCTAACAAGTTCAAGCACCTTGTGCTTAGTTTACACTTTATACATCATACATGTCAATATGTCACGCCGTCCTGTTTTTCATACATATTCCATCCTCCTATCATGCGGCTGCCTTACATGAAAGTAGTGTTCGTCAGTATCATGCATCAATGAGTTCTGAAGAGCAAATTTTATTCCTTTTTCTTGTGGGTTTGACTTGACAAGCCAAATCAAGAAAGAGGAAGGAAAAGAGTAAGGAAGGCGATGATGGTGGTCCTCTGCAGTTACGTAAACGGAGCATCTGTATCGATTCTCCTTCTACTGATAGTTCATTACAAGGTCCAAGTCTTCGCTCCCCTACTCCACCATCCAAGGTGCTTGCTCTAACTTGGCAGTGTGATATCTGGTTGCATGTTGCATATGGTGTCTAGCTTGTATTGCTCCTAATTAGTGTAAGCTGCATCTGCTTAGCTTACACATGATACGTGTGAATATGACACGCTTTCCTGTTTTTGGTACATACTATATCTGTCTATCACACCATGTTCTTACATGAAACTACTCTTCTTGTGTATCCTCCATCAGTCACTTATGATGGAACACCTTTAAGTTGGCAGTGTGATACTGGTTTGCGTCTTGAATATGATTTCTAGCATGTATTGCTTCTAGTTTGATGAACGCCACCTATGACGAGACAGTTTTAACTTGGCAGAGTGATATTGATTGCACCTTTCATATGGTGTCTAGTTTGCAGTGCTTCTAATTTGTTGAAGTGCCTTCTGCTTAGTTACCACATCATAGGTGTGAATATGTCAAGCCGTCCATTTTTTCGTACATATTCCATCCTCGTATCATGTCTTTGCCTTTCATCAGAGTAGTGTTCGTCAGTATCATGCATCAATTAGTTCTGAAGAGCAAATTTTATTCCTTTTTCTTGTCAGTTTGACTTGACAAGGCAAAATCAAGAAAGAGGAAGGAAAAGAGTAAGGAAGGCGATGATGGTGGTCCACTGCAGCAACATAAACGGAGCATCTGTACTGATTCTCCTTGTACTGATAGTGCATTACAAGGTCCAAGTCTCCGCTCCCCTACTCCACCATCCAAGGTGCTTGCTCTAACTTGGTAGTGTGATATCTGGTTGCATGTTGCATATGGTGTCTAGCTTGTATTGCTCCTAATTAGTGTAAGCTGCATCTGCTTAGCTTACACATGATACATGTGAATATGACACGCTTTCTTGTTTTTGGTACATACTATATCTATCTATCACACCATGTTCTTACATGAAACTACTCTTCTTGTGTATACTGCATCAGTCACTTATGATGGAACACCTTTAAGTTGGCAGTGTGATATTGGTTTGCGTCTTGAATATGATTTCTAGCATGTATTGCTTCTAGTTTGATGAACGCCACCTATGCCGAGACAGTTTTAACTTGGCAGAGTGATATTGATTGCAACTTTCATATGGTGTCTAGTTTGCAGTGCTTCTAATTTGTTGAAGTGCCTTCTGCTTAGTTACCACATCATAGGTGTGAATATGTCAAGCCATCCATTTTTCGTACATATTCCATCCTCGTATCATGACTTTGCCTTTCATCAGAGTAGTGTTCGTTAGTATCATGCATGAATGAGTTCTGAAGAGCGAATTATATTCCTTTTTCTTGTCGGTTTGACCTCACAATGCAAAATCAATAAAGCTGAAGGAAATTGGCAAGGCATTGGATGATGGTGGTTCTTCCGAGCAACTGAAACGGAGGTTCTCTACAGATTCTACTCTGCCATCCTCCCAACAAGATTCGCAAGACAACGCAAGGCTAGACAGTCAATGTAGCTGTGTAGATGATGAGCACATCTCCCCTACTCCAGCATCACAGGTGCTTGCTCTAACTTGGCACTATTATATGTGGTTGCATGTTGCTTATGATGTCTAGCTTGTATTGCTTCTAACTTTGTTGAATTGCATCTGCTTACTTTACACATAATGCATGTGAATATGACATGTGTTCCTGTTTCTAGAACATACGTGTACATGATGAGCACATCTCCCCTACTCCACCATCACAGGTGCTTGCTCTAACTTGGAACTGTTATATGTGGTTGCGTTTTCCGTAAGATGTCTAGTTTGTATTGCTTCTGATTATGTTGAATTGCATCTGCGTAGCTTACAACTTATACCTGCAACGATCACTTACCCATAAGACACATTTAACTTGGGACTGTGATGTAGGTTGCATCTTGCATTGTGTTCTAGCTTGCACTGCTTCTAATTTCTTGAAATGGCACTTACGACGAGACACTTTGTACCTGATAGAGTGATATTGGTTGCATGTTCATATGGTGCCTATCTTTCATTTCTTCTAATTTTGTTGAAATGCCTTCCGCTTACTGTTTTTTCATACATATTCCATCCTCCTATCGTACGTGTGAATATGAAATGCTGTCTTTTTTTGTATATATTCCATCCTCCTATCCTGCGCTTGCCTTACATCAAAGTAGTGTTTGTCTGTATCATGCATCAATCAGTTATGAAGAGCTATTTTTATTCATCTTCTTGTGGTTTTGACTTCATAAGGGAATATCAGAAAATAGGAAGGAAAAGAGTAAGTCAGGGGATGTTGGTGGTCCTCCGCACCGACGCAAATAGAGACTCTCTAGATTTGCCACTGCTACTGCTAATGAAGTTGAAGTCCCAAGTCTACATGATGAGTTCATCTCCCGTACTCCACCATCGCAGGTGCTTGCTCTAAGTTGACAATGTGATAATTGGTTTCATGTTGCATATGTTGTCTAGCCTGTATTTCTTCTATTTTGATTGAATTGCACCTGCTGAGTTCATACGTTATACATGTGCATATGACATGGCGTTCTGTGTCTAGAATACACTGCATCTATCTATCATACCATGTTCTTACATCAAAGTACTGCTGTTGTGTATCCCGCATCAGTCATTCATGATTGGACACTTTTAACATGGCAGTTTGATAGTGGTTGCATCTTGCATTGATTTCTACGTTGTACTGCTTCTAATTTTTCGAATTGCCACTTATGACAAGACACTTATAACTTGGCAGAGTAATATTGGTTGCATCTTTCATATGGTGTCTAGCTTGCATCACTTCTATTTTCTTGAAAATCCTTCTGCTTAGTTTACACATCGTAGCTGTGAATATGTCACGTCGTCCTGTTTTTCTTACATATTACATCCTCATACAGTTGTCTTACATCAAAGTATTGCTTGTCTGTATCATGCATCAATGAGTTCTGAAGAGCGATTTTATTCTTTTGTGTTGTGGGTATGGCTTGACATGGCAAAGTCAAAAAAGAGCAAGGAAAATAATATAGTAGGGAGTGGTGTTACTCGTCGAGTGAAACGGAAAAGGATCGGCCATCCAGATTCTGCTGGTACTTATAGTGCAGTAGAAGGTCCATGTCCACCGGCTAAATCTACAAACACAGTATCACCTGCTCCACCAGCTGCAGCATCCGCTTCAACTGTACCATCATCTCAACGAGTTACTCATTCGTTTGCTCCGGAACTGGCCAGTTCCCAAGCTGCCTTCACACCTAACACTACTTCTGAAGCACTGCTGACACAACAGGACTTGGCAAGATAAGATGAACCTCATGAGCATCAACACCAAGACGGTACCTGACCGAGTGAAGTTGCAGTTGCATGCTCCTTTATATGTACTGTCACAGTTTGATGTACACTAACACTTTCCATATTCGTTGTTGAACTAGCACCACGACGCAAGCGGAAAAAGACATCAGGGATAATGCTTGACAGATTAACAAAATCTAAACCAGGAAGAATGGAGATCCATTTTGAGGCAGGTTTAAAAAGGCCACATGATGCTATAGAGTCAGCCAAGTTAGTATCAGAGGCAGCCGTTGCCGTTAGGTGTCATGCACGTATCCTCCCAACGTGGATCCAGTACAGGAATGAGAAAGACAATACCCAGTTTAACACCTTCCTTGACCATTTATCCGTAAGTAATGTTATTCATTGCAATTAGTAATATTGTGTTGCTCTGTCCCATACTTTCTAGCTTCCTCCTAATAAGACTCGCATTCTTTTTTCAACATATGAGGTTCAAGTTGGATCCGAAAGATGATGCAACTAAACAAGCATGCACTCATGCTTTTCAGTCTGCTCTGCGACAGTATCTGTACCACCTTAGAAAATCTCACTTTGAAGGCAAAGCTAACAATGAAATCGCCCAAACATCTCCAGTGGAATATATTACAGATGAAGACTGGACAACCCTCGTTAAACACTGGTCTGTCCAAAGTATCAGGTAGGCTATATGTATTTGATCTGACCACATATTGAACTTGTATTTATGTATGTGCCTTACAAGTGTATCTTCTTCTAGGCTAACTGTTTGAAGAACAAGACCAACCGTTCTAAAGTGAAATTCCAACAGACAACATGATCTCATAGCTATATTGCACACTGCGAGGCTCTCGTAAATAGATGCTACTTCCTTCTTTTTTCTGTGCCATATTATCGTATCTATATTGACTTGTTCCAAATACAGAGGAAAGCCTGTGCGGACCAAAAAGAACCTGAACCGAATGTAGTGCAAATCTTCAAGGATTGCCACACCAGCAATATGAAGGGCATGAGCACACCAGTTCAAGCCGCTGTTGTAAGTCCTTACTTCTCCTGCCTTTGAACTGATTGGTACTGTGATGTGTTCATTTAACTACTTGGTTTGCAGCCAATGTCAGTTACTCTGTTCACTTTTATACACAGTTGTCTTAACGTATCATTTCACCTTACATGGTTTAAAAGAGATGAAGGATATTCTTTTGGTCATGATCTGTATTCTAGTTGTTATGTTCACGTGCGCACACAATGATAAAATAGCCTGTTTGTTTTATATCTGTTTGCCCATGATATGAATGATGTCATACTATTTTCATCCTACTTTAAACCATGTCTCTTTATCCTTAGATGTCAACGAATGTGAGGAAATAGACAATACAGTAGGCATGCTACATGGACATATGTTCCGAAAGTGATATTATTATGTAGTTGGCACTACAATACATGCTAATGTATTATAGTAGTTCACCAAAATAAGTTATGTATAAACGTGTAACCTACTTTGTTTGTTTTTGTCTCATTAGTAACTTATTTGGTACACTAATCTACAAGTTCAAACTTTCAGGGAGCTATGGAAAAAATGATTGAACAGCCACAACCACAAGAAGGTGACGAGGCTACCACAGGCACAATGTCACCTCTTGCTGCAGTGCGTCAGTATCTCTCCACTAACAGTGCAAAAAGCACCTTCTTGCGTAATTCTGGGTTGGTTGTCAAGGTAACCTCGTCCAAATCGCCTATTGAACAAAATCTTCCTGTTAGACAGAGTGATATATCTGTGCTCCAGACACAAGTCCAATCCCTAATGGATGTCGTTTTGGAAACAAGAATAGTGGTTGACAAATGTCGTCAAGATATAATTGGTTTCGAAACCAGACTATTAGACATTCTCTTCGTTGTTCAAGAGCAATGGCGGAAAAAAGGTGAAGATCGTGCTGCTCCATCAGATTCTATAGCCTGAAACATTAGCGCTCAGGTCAAATGATTTGTGCTTCTATACATCTGATGGTGCTTTTATCTGCAAGGACTGTAAACTTTATGCCAACAGGCCTTTTGTTGTGATACAACATTTATGCTGCTGCCAAAGACTGCAATAATTACGACGCTATTTTTGTATACTGTAGGTTTATCTTAGTAATGTATTCAGCTGAAAGCTTCGTAGGATCCCAACATGCCAACATTCGTCGGGCCCATTCCAATTGGGCTAAAAACGATTATGGGCCGAAATTTGCATGTAGCCCACTAAAAATATATGGGCCTAAATCAACATAAGATTTCATATTTTTCTGGTAGGCCTGTGCCCATAGTGGGCCTTTAATAGGCCAAACATAATTTGGGCCCTCAGTAACAATAGGCCGTTTACAGGTGTAAATATATCGAGCCCATAAAAAACATGGGCCTTTAAAAGACCGAAAGTAAGATTGGGCCCATTTACGATGCAGATCTTTCACAGGCCCAAATTCGGACGGGCCGTAAATGCGCCGACCTAATACACGGGCCTTTAACAGGCCAGAAGTTCGGTCGGGTTAGATTATCGTCATTTTTATATGGGCCGTTAATGGGCCCGATGTGACGTTGGGCCACATATGGCCCATGGATTTTGTCTGACGTTAAAAGGCCGAAAATCACAACAGGCCGAATGTGGCCCAAATCTATAGTGGGCCGCTAACAGGCCGAATGTCAGACATGGCCGAATATGACCCAAATCCTTCACGGTCGTTTATGGGCCGAAAGTTTCAATGGCCTGTAAATGGGCCCAAATGAAGCAGGACCTTTAACAGGCCAGAAATACACCGGGCCGTAATTCGGCCCATATACTTAGCGGACTATTAACGGGCCAGAAGTGATCATGGGCTGCGATGATGACAAGTTCAGGACACGCCGTTGACGGGCCGATTTGGCACTAGCCGTACGGGCCTTAACTGAGAATGTTGGGCCTTTATCTGGGCCGACCCATTATGGTCCACAAAATCTCGCGGGCCTTTAGCTGGGCCAGCCCATTATGGCCCGCAAAATCTCGTGGGCCTTTAGCTGGGCCGGCCCATTATGATACAAAAAATCTCGTGGGCCTTTTGCTGGGCTGGCCCATTATGGACCACAAAATCTTGTGGGCCTTTAGTTGGGCCGGCCCATTTAAACTTTATGGGCCACTTTTGGGCCGGTCCACGTGTCAGCATATCATAGGCGCATCTCGCCCATTGGATGAGTGACACCTGTGCCAACGCGGAGCTGACACGTGTTTCCGTCAGCCAATCAGAATTTTACACGTGGAAAATCCCCATTGGTCCGGGCTGTTAACGGGTTATCGGATCCAAAACCGGACCCGATAGCTTAATGGCGTTCCGTTACAGTGGATGCCACGTGTCGGTCACCCTTGAAGAAAGCACTTCTGTGACGCGCGATTTATCGTCATGGAAGTGGACACTTCCGTGATGATAATTTTGGTAATGTCATGGAACACTTCTACAACAGCACAGATATGACTATCTTGATTCTGTCATAAATTTGTCATGGATGTACATGCATGACAGAAAACGTAACCTACTGTGACAAACACGTATCATCGCGGAAGTGTATTTTTTTTGTAGTGTAGGTAGGTGTATGGCACCGGCGAAAGTTGCCCGGCAGTAGAGAGGCTAGCAATGGTGGAAGGGGGAGAGTGTGTATAATCCATGGACTCAACATTAGTCATAAAGAACTCACATACTTAATGCAAAAATCTATTAGTCATCGAAATAAAGTACAACACGCATGCTCCTAGGGGGATAGATTGGTAGGAAAAGACCATCGCTCATCCCCGACCGCCACTCATAAGGAAGACAATCAATAAATAAATCATGCTCCAACTTCGTTACATAACGGTTCACCATACATGCATTCTACGGGAATCAGAAAATTTAACACAAGTATTTCTACAATCCACAATGACTCTAATATCACCATCTTTATATCTCGAAACAATCATAAGGAATCAAACTTCTCATAGTATTCAATGCACTTTATATGGAAGTTTTTATTATATCCCTCTTGGATGCCTATCATATTAGGACTAAATTCATAACCAAAGAAAATTACCACGCTGTTTAGAGAGACTCTCAAAATAATATAAGTGAAGCATGAGAGTTCAATAATTTATACAAAATAAAACCACCGCCGTGCTCTAAGAAGATATAAGTGAAGCACTAGAGCAAAATTGCCTAGCTCAAAAGATATAAGTGAAGCACATAGAGTATTCTAATAAATCACGATTCATGCGTGTCCCTCTCAAAAGGTGTGTACAGCAAGGATGATTGTGGCAAACTAAAAAGTAAAGACTCATATCATACAAGACGCTCCAAGCAAAACACATATCATGTGGTGAATAAAAATATAGCCTCAAGTAAATTTACGGATAGACGAAGACGAAATAGGGATGCCATATGGGGCATCCCCAAGCTTAGGCTCTTGGTTGTCCTTGAATATTACCTTGGGGGTGCCTTGGGAATCCCCAAGCTTAGACTCTTACCACTCCTTATTCCATAGTCCATCAAATCTTTACCCAAAACTAGAAAACTTCACAACACAAAACTCAACAGAAAATCTCATGAGATCCGTTAGTATAAGAAATTAAACCACCACTTTTGGTACTGTTGTGAACTCATTATTTATTTATATTGGTGTAATATCTACTGTATTCCAACTTTTCCATGGTTCATACCCCCCGATACAACCCATAGATTCATCAAAGTAAGCAAACAACACATAGAAAACATAATGTGTCAAAAACAGAACAGTCTGTAGCAATCTGTAACTCTCGAATACCTCTGTAACTCCAAAAATTCTGAAAAATTAGGAAAACTTGGGAAATTTGTATACCAATCTTGTGCATAAAGAATCAGATGAAAAGCAGACTTCTGCAAAAGATGAAAATTATTTTTCTGGGCGCAAAAGTTTTTGTTTTTCAGCAAGATCAAAACAACTATCACCGTAAGCCATCCCAAAGGTCTTACTTGGCAAAAACACTAATTAAAACACAAAAACACATCTAACCCGAGGCTAGATGAATTATCTATTGAAAAACAGAACCAAAAAAGAATGCAAAATAATAATAATTTGGGTTGCCTCCCAACAAGCGCTATTTTTTAACGCCCTTAGCTAGGCATACAAACATAGATCGAGGTATTGTCATCTTTGGTATGCAATCCATAAGTAGCTCTTACAATAGATTCATATGGCAACTTAATTTTTGTTTCTAGGAAGTGTTGCATGCCCTTCCTTAAAGGAAATTGAAATCTAATATTTCCTTCTTTCATATCAATAATTGCACCAATCGTTCTAAGGAAAGGTCTACCAAGAATAATATGACATGTAGGATTGCAATCTATATCAAGAACAATGAAATCTACGGGCACATACTTACTATTTGCAACAATAAGAACATCATTAATTCTTCCCATAGGTTTCTTAATAGTGGAATCCGCAAGATGCAAATTTAAAGAACAAACATCAAATTCACGAAAACCTAACACATCACATAAAGTTTTTGGAATCGTGGAAATGCTAGCACCCAAATGACACAAAACATGACACTCATAATCTTTAATTTTAATGATGCAGAGCATCCTACGGACATCACCATGTCAAGAGTCCGTTCGGCGAGTGACACATGTGGCATCTACTTCACATACACAAAGGTGAATCATCTCCTTTACACGTGCTCACTTGAACCCTTCGAGGATGGTATACTACTTGACACTTCTCCCGTGTGCATGCATAGGTATTATCGGAGCTTCATGGATGTTCAGGAGGAGTGCAAGTGTCAAATAACAACTACACGGTGAGGGAAGCATGGAAACGACGACGGAAGAAGATGGAGCTGCTGAAACTACAACGACCGGACATCCGGGCCAGAGGCCGGACATCCAGCGCCTGTGCAGCCGCCCAACAACTTCACCAACAGACGGCTGGACATCCGGCTGGACCCCGGACATCTGGCGCCTCCCGACAACCCAAACATCCGGCCTTCCCCCAGAAATACGGCATCGACAAAATAAGGCACCAGAAGTTTGGCCACTTCAGGCCAGACATCCAGCTCGTCCCGAAGCCCCAGACATCCGGCCCCCAGCCCGGACGTCCGGCACCTGCGCATGCCTAACCGGGCCAGAGGCTCATGTATCCCCCTCTCGCTTACCCCTTCGTGGGCTAGAACTATATATAGACCCCCTCCTCCTCCGAGTTAGGGTTAGCAATGTGATAGCTCATTTGAGAGATAGAGCTTTGCTCATCCATCCGGATATACTCCACCGAGAGAGACCGCAACCTCTACGGAGAATATCCATCTTGGATTCAAGACCATTCACGGGAAGATCTGTCTAGGATATCATCGAGACCTCCTCATGGAGATGAACTTTACCTTATATCTTTCCTTTTGTTGTTCATGTACGTTGTGGATCTTGTGTGTTTGATTGTCTATTGGATGTGTGATTGGACTTGTTCTTGAGTGTTTCCCCTTGGGATTTCTCCCCGTTCTTCCCCGTGATCATCGTGTTCTTCGAGGGAATCCACTCCAATCGTGAAAGATCGGCCTACACCGGGTTAGCCCCATATCATATGGTATCATGAGCCACGTTGATCATGTATTTGGAGTCCCTCCCACCGTTTTGTAGCCTTGTTGTGATTTCGTCCTAAATTCGAAAATCCCCACCAAAAATAGCCCCCCAAATTCTTCGTGATTTGTTAGTTTGATAATGTTTTGTTGATTTTGATCCATGGATTCATTGTGTTACTAGTGGATCTATCTTTTCCCCAAGTTTCCCCACTTTCCATCCACGAAATCCATCAAATTTTGCCCCTGAAATCATCAGTTTCTGCCCCCAAAATCGAGTTCCTCGAGTTCATCCACGGATTTGGAGCCCAGACATCCAGCCCGTGGCCCCGAACATCTGCGCCCCCGGACATCCGGCCCGTAGCCCGGACATTCGGCTCCTGGAGCGCATTTTCGCGCAAGGTTCTGGACATTAGGTCCCGGATTTTCGGCCCCACCCCCGGATGTCCAACCCCTGGGAATTCAGCCTCCCGTGTTTCACCGTTTTGACCATAACTAATTCATCCGGAGTCCAATTTTGACGTTCTTTGGCTCATTTTGAAGCTATTGACAATTTCCATCCCATAAAAATACTACCACCTTCATTTGACTTCATCAAATTTTTGGAGCTTTGGCATCTTTGCCTAGGGCTTCCACCATATCATCCGCATAACCACCACCGACTTCCACAACATAACCCATTTTGTTCCCCTTAGCATTTGAGGTTGTTTGAGTTGTGATTCGAGTCTCCTAAGGTGTTTTGGCTACTTAGGGAATATTTCTTCTTCATCAACCACCACCATAAATTTCTCATAGGCTTGCCCACCATACAATTCCGCCACCCCAACTTAACCCAATTTTGTTTGTGTTGTGAGTTGTGTCTCTTAAGGTGTTCGGCTACTTAGGGACGGTGAATTCAACTCCGACACCGTGTATAGTCCACCACCATAACCTCCACTTCCGCATTGCGTACTCCAAAACCCATCATTGCATTTCCGCAATCCCTTTGAGCTTCCGCAAAACCACCACCGCTTTCCACTACCACCATTTGACATTTGAGATTTTGTGTTCACGGTTTTTCCATTTCCTAAGGTGTTTCGGCTAATTAGGAACGGTTCTACATCGAGTACACCGCCACTCATCATCTCCACGAGTTCTTCATCGTACATAAGGACGGTAACCTCGACGACACCATTGTATATCGCCCTTGCAATTTCCTTGATCACCCCTAACCCATTTTGCATCACTTGCCCATCGAGACTAGCCATTTGAGTATTGTCGGGCCACGCTACTTGTGCACATTAGTGAGCATCGATCCGCCCTTCCATTGCATACATACCATATCATATTGGTATCATCATATCATCTCGTGTGCCACAAGATTGTTCCCGCATATACAAAATTGCTATCTTGGTTTGTGCATTTCGCATAGTGGCCATCCAAAAAAAGAATAAGCTTTTAAGCAAAAGAGAAAGAGCAAAGAAGCTTGTGAGCAAGAGCCATAGCATCGTATCATAGTGCATTAAAATATATCATATGGTATCATACTCAATCATCTTGGATCATCTTGAGACGAACACCGGGAACCATACATACATAGAATACGTGGGACAGAAAGTTAATACATTTTGCATCTTATAGGTTGTGCACAAGTGTCGTATCCGCCTATTGAGCAATCATGCTAGCGTCTCTCTTGAGTTGTGCAACACGAGCGTTTTCCGTGGATTCCACATTTTGTGCTCATTCCTTGATTGCATGACCCGATTTATCTAATCGTGTGTGTGTTTCCGTGTGCCACATATTGCTATTGGTCTACTTGTTTCACTTGCGAATTTGTGAATCTCTTTCAACATTATTGACTCTTGCTAACATTTCGCATAAAATTTTTGTGCCACTATCCTCACCAAGCTCCACCATAAGCTTTACTTTGTAGGTGTGAGTGAACAAGTCTGGTACCAATTCCACTATTCTTTCATTTCACATTGAGTGAAACGGGATACATCCTCAACTTTGGGAAAAGGTAACTTGGTATTGTTTATCTCATTTCCTACTCACTTCTTCTCGAGCATTGTGCAAAGCACACCTCCCTCGGTCTACAACAACTGCGACGAGTTCGATGCCATGAAAAACAACTTGGACGCCAAGATGGATGCTCAAATGGAGGAGATCAAAGCCCTCATCAAGTCCTACAAGAGATCTTCCTCATCTCCGTGAAGACGCTCTAGTGCACATGCTTCTGAACTACCATCTCCAGCAAGGTCACATCAGCATCGACACCACCACCAACGAGAATGTGAAGGTCGAGAGCTCAACACCAACTACCACTCAATGACTTCACCATCTCCCTTGGCATCTTCGGCAAGCGACTTTAAGGCATCTTCGCCTATGGACAGACGCCATCTTTGCCTACAAGCAGGTCAAGAGTACACTCAAGAGAAGCTCCCCAAGCTCAAGTCCGCGACTTCCACGAGCTACTACGACCTCGACAGTGACCATGTGCTTACTTTCTATGGGACTCAAGAACCCGAGGAGTATCTCAAGTGCGAGCGCTTAATGGACGGCTACCTCAAGCTACATCAAGTTCCTCCCGAAGATCAAGTGTAGTGTGCCACAACGAACTTCCACGACTACGCGTCAACATGGTGGCTTCACACACCTTCAAAGAGCTATGACATTAGTTGGCCCAAGTCGAAGAGAGCTATGCGGCGAGAGTTTGTGCCTCCTACATACATGGAACAACTTCTACGCCAATTGGAGAACACCATCCAAGGATCCAAGTCCATCGACGCGTACTTCAAGGAGATGAAGAATGCCTTGCGACGAGCCGGCATGGACGGCCCCATTTCGATGAGGTTCCACTTCATGATGGGATTGCACAACGACATCTCCAAGACTATCTTCCTCAAGAACTGCAAGTCCCTCGACGCCAACTACATTGGTGCTCTCAAGGCGGAACAAGAACTCATGAAGGCCAAGGCTTCTCCATCCCAGGCACACTTCGCAACGACCAAGCTCCACGACAACGAGCATGAGGATAGTACCACCATGATGTGAAAGCTTGATGAGATCCAAGACGATTCTCCCAAGTTCTACTCCACCGCCATTCCTCTTTATGGCATTGATGATGCCGAGTCTATCTCGACTCTTTTTCAAGAAGGTGCGGCGACGAGTATGACTACGGAGACCCTCAAGGACCAAGCTTTGGAGGCGAACGACATAGTGACAAGCAAGGATGATGCTTCCATCTTTGTAGGCGAGAGTGATGACTTGAGTGACTTGTGCCACCATATTGAGAGTGAGAGTGACTTCACCACTTGAGAGTGAGAGTGACTTCACCACTGCTCCCATATCTGATGTGTTGCCCCAATCCCCATGTGAGGACAGCCACAACCCCCACCACTTGAGTGAGATGAGTGACTCCACCATATGTGAGTTTGAGTGCACCTACTTTGAGGGAGTGAGTGAACCACCACATAGAGAGAGTGTGATAGTTGATAGGGCATGTGAGGCCACTATGATTTCTAACGACTTAACCTCTACCACTATTGTGTCTTCTCGTTTGGTGCTAGGTCCCATATATGCTGATGCTCTGATCCTCGACGATTTTGCCCTTCCTATGGACAAGACGATGGCCATGGTGGAATATGATGCACCCCCACATGGTTCCATCGCGATGAAGATAACCACCATTTGGTCTTTACCACACTTGAGAGGAATGACAAAGGTAACATAGGTGAAGGTGATGCTCTAGTCCCACTAGTGGAAATTCTTGACATTGATTGCTTGCATGATGTTGATCAACCTAACAACCTATTTCCATTCTTCATGCTAGTGCGATTTCCTCATGTGATGATTTCTTGCCCATTTACGATGAGTATGATGACTCTCATGTGGAGTCTATTAGTTGTGATGCCATGTTACATAAGATTTCTTATGACAATTCTTTAGGTCACATCATGTTTGATAATCCTCTTGACTTGTCATATGCTATGCATGAGATCAATAATATGTCCAATTTGCAATCTCATCGTAGTAACTATGCATATGCCATTAAAATAAACCCAAGTTGCACTTATGGCATAGATGACAAGCCCATGGTTATTGGCATTTGTTTTTCTTGTGATGATATTGATATGCTCCCTTTGCATCATTTATCTCATATGCCATGCCATGACCACCTAGCTTCGGATATGCATTGTTTTGGATGTTGTCCATTTTCTCCATATGTTGTTTCTGATATTGCTCATGAGAAGACCCCCATAGTTTCCTCATACATTTTAGGAGATTTTGATCACTCCCATCCATTGCATGATCCAATAATTGTGTGCACAGTATGCTCCCCATGAATGAAAATTCTATTGATGTGCCATATATTTGTATGCTCAATTTGTGTCCCCATCGTGTTATACATAACAACTATTCCTTCATGATGGATGACATGTTCTTATACCATGCATCAAATTTCTTTGAGCGATGCTTATCTTGTGCTAACTCACACGTGCGCATACACATCATGATGGATGATGTGTACATTTACCATGCACACAATTTCTTTGGTTTGTGTCTCTTTTGTGTAGGTACCCATGAATACTTGTCAACCTCACAATCCCATGAGTTGACAAAACGAGCTCTAGAGAGCAATGATGACTTGGGATCCCATGGATTGTCCTTACCACCATTCCCTTCGCGCAAAGACTTTGCACATTTCTTCTACATGGCCCTCACTTGGCTATGGGTTGTTGTCCATTACATATTCTATGCCCATCTTTCCATGTTAACTTTGCATGATATTCTCATTCCTATGCCTTTGCCATGCATTTGTGACCCATGCTTTGCATTACACATGATGATTGATTCTACTACTTGTATGTGTATTTGCAAGCTTGGTGGAGATATTGCTTGTTATTGCCATGTTCCACCTATGACCCATTCCTATGATGATACTATGATCTTGCTTTGTGTTCGTGCTTGCGATATGTCATGTGCATTACCTATGCCTATTATTTGCTCATATGACATGATTGCCATGATTTCCTCTAGTGTGTCGCATCTTCGCTCCACTAGTTTGCACGACTTGATTACTATGCATGCTTATGTTGCATCACCAATGATTCATACTTGCTCATTTCATGCGGTTGATGACAACCATCTATATGCTTTGCACATGATTGTTATTGCTTCTTGTCATATATATCCATATGTTGCCTCTCTCATGCTAGATGATTTGCCATGTATTGAGTGCAACAATGACTTAACTCTTGCTAATGAGATTTCCCCCGTAGCATTCTCACATATTTTTGGAGATTTTGACATATTTCTTGTGAAGCATGCTTGTTTTACCTCTTTGCACCATATACCTAGTGCCATGAATATAGCCATTGTTGCATCATATTATCCATGCACTTGTGCTCCTAATGGTTATGTGCAAGAAAAGAGAACCATCAAGATGGATGATGTGTTTATCAACCATACGCATACATCTTTGTTTCGTTGTGCGCATGTGTAGGAAACTTGGACTTCATGTCAACTTCCACGTCACGTGAGTTGACAATCCGAGCTCTTGAGAGTGAACCACCTTCTACTACAACGATTCTACATCGCACTTGCTTGTGTTTCGGCATTGTGAAGGACGCACAGGGACATGCTTTCAAGGTGATATCCTTCTCTTTTGTGAACCACCAAACCATGAGCATGAATATTGTGGATCCTAGTTCATGTGTTGCTTGCACCTTAACATATTGCACACATGCTAGAGATCTTGCTTCGACTTGTCATTGCCACATTGACATGCCTCGTGACATATATACCTTGTGTGTTGCATCCCATTCTTGGATTACTTGCTCCTATAATATGTTTGGTTGCAACAATGTCATTTATTCACATATGCTATTTGACATTGCTTGTCACATGATTGACTTGATTGCCTCACACATGATGAACAATTGCTCTTTCTATTGTGTTGAGTGCCACACTATGTTCACTACACCCTATGCATGTTATGCTTGGATTGTCTTTCACTTGACCCATGTGTTTAGACATCTCATCTTCTTTGGTGTTGTGAATGCTTCTTATGCCTACCATCGACCATTTTTCGAGCTCTTTATGCATGATTGCTATGACCTTGAGGTACACGCTTATTCTCTTGTCACACATATTTGCATCACTACCTCCCAATTGCATGCTTGTCCCTATGATGTCTTTGCTTGTGCTCGATTGATGCGCTTACATGCCATGTTACAATCCTTTGTCACACCCTACTCTATGCTTGATGATGACACTTGTTTGGTGAATCACCTCCTGAATGCTTGGTTTTGCACTAACGCTGACCAAATTTGTTTTTCCAAGTGTTTGTTGTCCTTACTCCTTTTGAAGGAATCACTAGACGGTGCGACATTGGAGAGTGCCCATTTTGAGTTTCAAGATGACGAGTACTTGGTGAATGTCCACTTCTACATGGAGAAGCCATCTCTTTCTTATGGTGATTTGGTATTCGATCCGAGGTCGGATCTTTCCCATGGGGGCGGGGAGATGATGCAGAGCATCCTACGGACATCACCATGTCAAGAGTCTGTTCGACAAGTGACACGTGCGACATCTATTTCACATACACAAAGGTGAATCATCTCCTTTACACGTGCTCACTTGACTCCTTCGAGGATGGTATACTACTTGACACTTCTTCCATTTGCATGCATAGGTATTGTCGGAGCTTCACAAATGTTGAGGAGGAGTGCAAGCGCCAAGGAACAACTACAACATCCGTAAGGGAAGCATGGAAGCGACGACGAAAGAAGACGGAGCTGCTGAAACTACAGCGGCCGGACATCCGGGCCAGAGACCGGACATCCGGCGCCTGTGCAGCCGCCCAACAGCTGCACCAACAAACGGCCGAACAATCTTCAGCGGCCGGACATCCGGTGCGACCCCAGACATCCAACGCCTCCCGATAGCCCGAACATCCGGCCTTCCCCCGGAAATCCGGCATCGACAACAGAACGCACCAGAAGTTTGGCCACTTCAGCCCGGACATCCAGCCGAGACCCCGGACATCTGGCTCGTCCCGAAGCCTCGAACATCCGGCCCCCAACCCGGACGTCCGACACTTGCGTGTGCCTAGCCGGGCCAGAAGCCCATGTATCCCCCCTCTCACTGACCCCTTCGTGGGCTAGCACTACATATAGACCCCCTTCTTCTCCTAGTTAGGGTTAGCAATGTGATATCTCATTTGAGAGATAGAGCTTTGCTCATCCATCTGGATCTACTCCACCGAGAGAGACCGCGACCTCTACGGGGAAGATCCATCTTGGATTCAAGACCCCTCACGGGAAGATCCATCTAGGATATCATCAAGACCTCCTCGTGGAGATGAACTTTACCTTGTATCTTTCCTTTTGTTGTTCATGTACCTTTCCGCAGATCACTTTAAGATCTTCATCATTATTTTCACAAAAACTAGAAGAACATGCTTTTACAAACCAATCTCGCTTAGCACGGGCGGTTCTTTCTTTGCACTCATCAATGGAATCATAGCTTTTAGAGATTCATTGATATCATGCTTGGGTGAAATAGATCTAATTTTCAAAGAATCAATCTCAAGAATAATTCTATCAACGTTCCTAACCAAATCATCAATCTTGAGCAATTTTTCTTCAACCAAAGCATTGAAATTCTTTTGCGAACTCATAAGTTCTTTAATACCAATCTCAAGATCAGAGGGCATATTATTATAATTTTCATAAGAGTTGTTGTAGGAATTACCATAATTATTAAAGGAATTACTAGGGAACGGCCTAGGATTAAAATTACCTCTATACGCGTTATTACCAAAATTGTTCCTAGCAACAAAATTCACATCCATAGATTCATTATTATTTTCAATCAAAGTGGACAAAGGCATATCATTAGGATCAATAGAAGCACTCTTGCTAGCTAACAATTTCATAAGCTCATCCATCTTTCCACTCAAAACATTAATCTCTTCAATCGCATGCACTTTTTTACTAGTGGAAGATCTTTCGGTATGCCATTGAAAATAATTGAACATAAGATTATATAGGATTTTAGTAGCTTCTCCTAAAGTAATTTCCATAAAAGTACCTCCCGCGGCCGAATCTAAAAGATTTGTAGAAGCAAAATTCAATCCGGCATCAATTTTTTGTATAATCATCCACAAGTTCAAACCATGAGTAGGGCAATTTCGTATCATCAATTTCATTCTCTCCCAAGATTGTGCAACATGTTCATGATCAAGTTGCTTAAAATTCATAATATCGTTCCTAAGGGAGATGATCTTAGCGGGAGGAAAATACTTGGAAATAAAAGCATCTTTACACTTATTCCATGAATCAATACTATTTTTTGGCAAAGATGAAAACCAAGTTTAGCACGATCTCGTTGTGAGAACGGAAATAGCTTCAATTTAACAGTATCATTATCCATATCTTTCTTCTTTTTCATATCACACAATTCAACGAAATTATTTATATGGGATGCAACATCTTCACTAGGAAGGCCAGAAAATTGATCTTTCATAACAAGATTCAGCAAAGCGGCATTAATTTCATAAGATTCCGCACTAGTGGCGGGAGCAATCGGAGTACTAATAAAATCATTATTATTAGTATTGGAAAAGTCACAAAATTTGGTATTCTCTTGAGCCATCGTGACAAAGCAAGCAATCTAACACACGAGCAAACAAAAAGAAAATGAGAAGACGAACGGAAGAAGAGCGAAAGAAAAGGCAAATCTTTTTGAAAATTGTTTTAGAAGTGGGGGAGAGGAAAACGAGAGGCGAATGGAGAATAATGTAATGAAAGAGATGAGTGTTTATGATGGGTACTTGGTAGGCCTGGCGTAGATCTTCCCGGCAACGGCGGCAGAAATTGGCAAGTTGACGGTAGACTAATCTTGACTTTTGCGAATCTCCCTAGCAACGGCGCCAGAAATTCTTCCTGCTACTTCTTGAGCTTGCGTTGGTTTTCCCCTTGAAGAGGAAAGGGTGATGATGCATAGTAGAGATAAGTATTTCCCTCAGTTAAGAACCAAGGTATCAATCCAGTAGGAGAAACGCACAAGTCCCTAATCGAGGCGCCTGCACAAACAATCAAACACTTGCACCCAACGCGATAAAGGGTTCGTGAATCCCTTCACGGTCACTTGCAAAGGTGAGATCTGATAGATATAAATAAAAGTAAACAAAAGATAAAATATTTTTGGGTTTTTTGGTTTATATATCTGAAAATAAAAGATTGCAAAATAGTAGATCGGAAACTAATATGATGGAAAATAGACCCTAGGGCCATAGGTTTCACTAGAGGCTTCTCTCATGAAGGCAAATAATACGATGGGCGAACAAATTACTGTCGAGCAATTGATAGAAAAGCGCAAAGTTATGATGATATCCAAGGCAATGATTATGTAATATAGGCATCACGTCCATGTCAAGTAGACTGACTCATGCCTGCATCTATTACTATTACTCCACACATCGACCGCCTATCCAGCATGCATCTAGAGTATGAAGTTCATAAAGAACGGAGTAATGCCTTAAGTAAGATGACATGATGTAGAGGAATAAACTCAAGCAATATGATGAAAATCCCATCTTTTTATCCTCGATGGCAACAATTCAATACGTGTCTCTCTACCCCTACTTTCTCACTGGGTGAAATCACGCAAGATTAAACCCAAAGCTAAGTACCTCTCCTATTGCAACAAAAACCAATCTAGTTGGCCAAACCAAACCGATAATTCGAAGAGAAATACAAAGATATCAAATCATGAATATAAGAATTCAGAGAAGATTCAAATAATATTCATAGATAAGCTGATCATAAATCCACAATTCACCAGATCTCGACAAACACACCGCAAAAGAGGATTACATCGGATAGATCTCCAAGAACATCGAGGAGAACAAGGTATTGAGAATCAAAGAGAGAGAATAAGCAATCTAGCTACTAGCTATGGACCCATATGTGTGTGGTAAACTACTCACGCTTCATCGGAAGGGCAATAGAGTTGATGTAGATGCCCTCCATGATCGAATCCCCCTCCGGCAGGATGCCGGAAAAGGCCCCAAGATGGGATCTTACAGGAACGGAAGGTTGTGGAGGTGGAAAAGTGTTTTCGTGGATGCTTCTGGAATATTTTTGAATATATAGGAGGAAGAGCTAGGTCAGGGGGTCACCGAGGGGCCCACAAGGTAGGGGGAGCCCCCCTAGGGCGCACCCTCCATCCTTGCCACCGACTCGTGGCTCTTCTGACTTGCACTCCAAGTCCCCTGGGTGTCTTCTGGTCCAAGAAAAATCATCGTGAAGTTTTATTCCATTTGGACTCCGTTTAGTGTTCCTTTTCTGCGAAGTTCAAAAACAAGGGGAAAACAGAAACTGTCACTGGGCTCTAGGTTAATAGGTTAGTCCCAAAAATAATATAAAATCGCATATTAATGCATATAAAACATCCAAAACAGATAATATAATAGCATGGAACAATCAAAAATTATAGATACGTTGGAGAAGTATCAGAGGTACCCGGAAGATAACTACGCTGCACGGCCGGGCATTCTTAGCCCTTGTCGTAGGTCCGTGAGACGGGGCAACGGGACCAAAGATCGTGGATCATTGATCGTCTCCTCGCGCTCCGAAGACACTAACGGGTTTGGATATGTTATCCGAGTAGGCCTCTAGCCTTTTCGCACTGACCACCATGCGGGAATAAGTATGGGCACTCTGCGTCGTACGTTTCTTCCGAAAGCTCACTAACATCAGCGATTGAGCGACACACGACTGGTTGGACGGGAACCACCTGCAGCTTGTATTAGGGGGTGGGTCTACTCCGGGCCACCCACGCAACATGCAGGAGTGCAAAGGGCGATGGGCCCAAGACCCATGTGTGCTTAGGATGTAGACTGATGTGCTGGCCTCTCTCTTGAGCCTAGGTAGGACTACGACATGTCAATTAGCCGAGGCTGGGCATGACCCAGCAAAGTATGTTTGTCCAGAGTTAGTCGAGCGTCTTGGGTAAGTTTGTGCACACCTCTAGGGAAGTTAATCTATTCAAATAGCCATGTCCACGGCAACGGACGCTCGTAGTTGTATCCTGATCTATACAACAAGAACTGGATGTTGGAGGCATGAAATGGATATGATGGCTCCGGGATTGCTTTCTCGCAAGGAGTCGAGAAAAGATCTCTGGGCGATACTACAACATACTTGCTACTTATAATATGCTAATATTCACTCTTCTAATGCTACAAGATGCTAGTCTTCAATAGGCTAGGCTTTCCCTTCTCTTCTGGCATTTTTGTAGTCTAGTCCAAAGATACAGCCCCATTCCTTTGATACCGATGCATACTTAGCATAGATTTGATGTATGTCTTGCGAGTACTTCAGATGAGTACTCACAGTTGCTTTGCTACCCCTTTTCTCCTCTACCCAATTGATGCAATCAGATGATGGGTCCAGGAGCCAGATGCCACCACCAACGGCTACTACTACCCCGACGGAGCCTACTACTATGCGGAGACCCCTGACGACCAGGGTTTGTTAGGAGGCTCCCAGGCAGGATGCCTTGCCTTTTCGATCGTTGTTGTTGTTTGTGCTAGCCTTCTTAAGGCAGAGTTGTTTACCTTATGCATGTACACAGATATTGTTGCTTTCGCTGACTCATTTGCATTCAAGCTTATGTATTCGATCCCTCGAGGCCCCTGGCTTGTAATATAAAGCTTGTATGACTTTAATTTGTGTGTAGAGTTGTGTTGCGACATCTTCCTGTGGGTCTCTCATCTTGAACGTGCGCATTTGCATGTATGATTAGCGATTAAGTCGGGGCATCACAAGTTGGTATCAGAGTCGACTGCCTATAAGAAGCCCCTTTCCAACTCCTTTGCCCAAGTTGAGTCTAGTCTTTGAAAAACTATTTTACTAATGTATTGTGTGGCTTATGGGCCCACATCACAATTGTGTGGTATTAGCATATTTTATTCCTCATCCTTACTCTGGGATTTTGATCTCTCTTCTATTCAGGTTAATGATTTTGTTAACTCTAGCTTTAGGTTCTCGTAACTACTTCCTCCCGGAGAGCCCCTCATTCCAGATGATCGCTTAGTGCACTAGAAGATCCCGGAGATACTCTCTGATGTTCTCTTGAGACTTTGTGCCCATCGCTTTTGAAATTCCCTACCACCAATATATCCTTATGGATAACTACCTACACTTTCATTACATACATTCATTCCCAGTTGCTCTTTGTCAGATTCAGGGCTCCGCAGACCAAATGAAAGGTTCAAACTCTAGGGCGTGTGCGAAGAACTCAACCTCTCCAACCAAGCAACTCGTCGCTCTCACGGCCTAGCTCGATGAACATGAAAGGAAAGAGACACGGCAGTTTACCCAGGTTCGGGCCACCTTGTGGTGTAAGACCCTACTCCTGGTTTGGGGTGGATTAGCCTCACGAGGGGCTGAGGATGCACTAGTACAGAGGAAGAACAACCTCAGGAGGTTTGTTCCTGTGTGAGTGTGAGCTAGTGAGGGTTCAGATTCCGGGATCCCCTCCTATGGTGGTGGCTAAGCTATATTTATAGTGGCCTCAGTCCTCTTCCTCCAAAACGAAGGCGGGAAGGGATCCCACAGTGGCCAAGTTTGAAGGGAGACAAGTAGTACATCTTATCCTGACGAAATTTGGTCTTCGCCTGCAAAGCCTCTGCTCATGACGCCGTGGCGGGCTCGGCGATGACATCCCTCCTGCCGTCCTGGCAGTCTTGGTCTCATTCCACTGGAATGGAAACCTTTAGTGGAGACCTCGGGACCCTGCGCATGTGCTTGCCTCCTTAGCACCAAAGAGGAAACCTGCCGCTCTGTGCCCGCCGGTGCCCGCCTGGCCTTGGTCGTCATGGCTTGCATCACCCAAACCTCATGAGGTGGGCACCTACATAGGAATCTCCACTCCTCAGGAGGCTGCCTGGGGAGGCCGCTCCCTCGAAGGTCTTGGTGTCGTCTGCCTCGCGAGGCTCGGCTCCTCGCGAGGCTCGGCTCCTCGCGAGGGTCTTGTCTTGCCAGAGCCGAAGATGGGCCATACCAGGCCATCGATGGAGCCACACCGTGGGCCGCAGGCTGGCAAGTCTGGGTACCCTGGTTCCTAGAATGCCGACTGTAGGCCCCGGGCCCAAGACGCGCTCGGGCTTGGCTTTGAGGCGAAGGCGAATGGAAAGGGCGAAGCACCGTGGGCCCCAATAGCCTGCGGACTGAGTCGACACATGGCGCTTGATGGGACGTGGGCGTCTCCACTTCCCCACGCTGCCTCGGCAACCGTCCAACATGACAACTGCCTGTTGCATGCAGAAAAACCATGATTACTCTAAATCATGGGAGGCCGGCGGTTGGCCTTCCTCCGGATATAAATGAGAGCGGGGGTGGAGCCCCTTGCCCATCTCCGTCTTCTCGCTGCTTGCTCCTTCTTCTCCCTCTCTGCCCCGCCGTCTTGTTAAAACATCCATGGTGCCAGTGAGAAGGTTTTCCACTGTGGAGAAGGGAAAAACCCCTCAGGTGGAACCTGAGCTGCTCCCACCGAAGAAGAGGCCTGGTTGCTCCCGGGGCGCCGTCATAGAACCCATGGTGACGCGGCCTTGGCATGAACGGGCTCCATCGTGCTTCCCGGTCCCCATGTATGCCCGCGCGTAGAGCCCCGTGCACAGGAGCGGCGACCGGGGACGTGAGGAGTGGGGCCGTGGAGGAGAACAGGCGGTGGCCGTACGACCACCTCACTCGCGGACCCACGCCGAAGGCACAGCCCGCGAGTTCATGGTGTGGGAGCCAATGTGGCCGCGCACATGGATCCGGCTCCTGCGGTCCTTCGTAGGGGAGATACCGCCGAGGGGGCCCGTGGAGTTGTGGCTGCAGCACGACGGATGCTGCGCCCGAGCTTCAGAAGCGGAGGTCGAGGTCGTCGACGCTGGCAACATCTTCATGACTCGAGGATGGGGCGCGATCGCCCGCGCCTACCGCCCGGAGGGAGGCCATGCCATCCACTTCGACTACGATGGGGCGTCAACGCTCTTCTTCAAGGTCTTCGGCGAGGATGGTCGGCGCCTCGAATGCTGCCCCGGGGGAGGCGGTCGAGGCGGCGAGGTTGCCGGCGGCGAACTTGCCCTTGGCCTTGTCCGTGATTCTTCCGACAGCAGCAGCGCCTCCTCCGAGCATGACTCGAGCGACGATGATAGCTACGAGCCGCCGAGCCTCCGTGCCCCAGTAGTGGCACCATCCCGGCGTCGTCGGTGATGCCGCCAAGGCCGTGGCTCCTTTAGGGTTTTTTCCTTTGCTTCATCTCTGCACGAAACCATGACGAGCCCCGTGGGGGTGTGTAAAAATTGTGATTTCCAATTAATGCCGCGGTTACGCTTCTTGCTGTGGCACGGTTCCCCCTTTCATCCTCGCGGTCAAGGTTGTCAGAATTGCGATTTTGAATCGGATCGGAGCTCTGATAGTAGGATTGCAAATCGCAGAATCTTCACTATCAGGATCATAGAAACGTAGATTCTATGAACTAAAATTGTAGAATCATAGGGGTTAGTTTGGATCGTAAATTCGTAGAATCGTATAACAGAATCGCGATTCTGACAACCTTGCTTGCGGTAACTTGGTGCTCTACGTCGACAGGACCCAGTCCTCAGGCAGGCGTCAGCCGTCGCTGGTATGCCAGGTTGTGATGTCGTGGTCAAGGCCAGGAGGTGAGCGGCCCGAGGTCTAGTAAGAGCCCATGAGGTGCGATGCTCAGCGGGTCCCCTTTGGCGTGCAAGCGGCTTCCGAAAGACTGAAAGGGCAACATTCTTGCTAGATCGAGATCGTGAGAGGCAAAACGCTGACCGTAAGGTTCACGCCTGCTTGTATGGGGTTACTTATCATGGCAAGCCTACGGTGATCCCTTCGCTGTGAGGACAGCCTTTGTTGCGATGTCTGGCTGTGTCCTTCCCCTGGTGGTGCTCCCAGGCAAGACTTGCGCCGACCCCTTCTTCCCCGCTCATTTGGATGCTCTACGTCCTCAGGTCCCGGCCCTCGAGCGAGGCTGAGCCGCCGCTAGTATGCCAGGTCACGATGCCGTGGTCAAGGCCAGGGGGCGAGGGCTCGAGAGCCAGTTGGAGCCCCTGAGGCGCGGTGCTCAGGGCCTCTCCCTTTAACGTGCAAGCGATTTTCATGAAAAAGAAGGGGTGACTGGCCTCGTGAGGTTGTCTTGGTGGGGGCTGCTCGTGGTCCCAGCTCCGTAGGTCCCTGCGAGTTAGCCGAAGGAAGAAAACATAGCACATAGACGCGCTTGCTGCCCTGCCGGTGATCTTTCCGCAAGACGATGAAGGCACTGAGGACCCGATGAGGTGACGTGCGTGGGGCAGGTCGTGAGCCAGAGCTCGGTCTCTCAGGTTTATCAACGCTGCAGGGGAAAACCCGAGCACAGGCACCGTGCGAGCAGCTCCCGTTGCGGGATGAGCAAAAGGCGGGTTAGCAACGTGTGAAGGCCGCGAGGGGCGACTCCATAGATAACAATACAATAGGGATAGTGTCAATAGCCATGATAACACAGGCAAGCATACTGGTCCGGAGTACATGAATCAAAATGGCGCGGCTGCGGGACTGGCCTTGGTAGCTTGAGGATAATGCAGCCCGAGGGGCACCCTCTATTGAACAAACCAAAAAGTCTCCTCTCACCATCGTTGGAGAAGTGTTGGGGCAGCTGAAGACCCGCGCTGCAGAAGTCACTCCTCACGAGTCTTCTGGCTCCTGGGTCTCGTGAGGCTCCGGAGGTCCAGGAGGCTCGTGAGGGGTTGGCACCTTCGCCATCAGGATCGCCTGGCGCATGGCCTCGTGAGCCTCTAGGATGCCCCGCATGTGGCGCTGGTGCACGGAAGCTGCGTTCGGTAGGCCAAAGGGCATGCAAACATAGCTGTGAGGGCGGCCTCCACACCGGCCGACGCGGGATGGCCAGAAGAGCTCCTGAGAAGCAGCTCTGTTGATCACTGGGATGTTGACGCAGACGTGCAGCTCGCCACCCATATCAGGGCGGCAGCTGCACCGGGTGATGCGAGATGGCGCTCGCCACGCATGGCTCGCGCCTCGTGAAGCTCTCCGATCGCCTTGGTGATGAACTTCTGGGTGCCTAGCGCCTCGCGCCCTGCTCGGTGAGGCGCGTGTTGAAGCACGCCTCTACATGGTGCCCGAATGCCTCCCTCATGACGCTGGCCAGGTCAGAGGCCCTCCAGTGAAGAGCCCCAGAGCCTAACCTGAGAGGCGCACCGGTCGCGCCTTCCTATGTGAGGGGGAAGAGCGCCCCAGCAGTGGGCGCATGTCCTGAGGCATGGTCATCAGACACCCCACCCTCCTGAGGTCCTCTGAGGATGTGGGGACCCCGACTCATAAGTCATGATCACCGAATGCACGTGTACAGTGATCCCAGAGATCAAGCTCACTGAACACACAGAAGCTGAATAACAAGAGTCTTACATCCATACATACTGTCTTACATAAAATATGACCATTATGGTCGAGTCTTCAGTATAACTTTGCAGCGAAAAACTTCATCGACAACTTGGACCCATGCCATCTGCCTTAACCCTACATGCATTCTGACTGGGAAGCGTCCTAGCTCGCATGTTCGTCACCAAGGTACTCTTCTAAAATAACCAGTGGCAAGCCAATGAGTACTTTGAATGTACTCGCAAGCAACCCAAGGGTGATAACAGAATAATTATGCAAGGCAGTACTGCTAAATTGGCATTTTTGCGGAAAGCTAGTTTTTCTCATGCAAGTATGATCAACATTTATCAAGGACATGAATGCGTCTGCAACAAGTATCAGCAGGTTACAGACATTAACATCGAAAAGGAGTTGTGAACAACTCGTGCTCAAGCTCATCGTGACTTCCTCATGAATCACATCAACATATTTACCAAACCGTGTTGTTTGTCAGAAACATATGGACGTAGCCCAAGAACGGTTACCCAACTGTCCTTCACCATGGACACGGCTATTCGAATAGTTTTACACTCTGCAGAGGTTGCACACTTTACCCACAAGATCCGGGGAACTTTCGTGTCAGCCACGACCCGCGGTACCTCAAGTACCCGGGGTAAGCACCCGATCACTATCTTTCCCTAGACGACACTAACATAGAGTCCACTCGATTGGTAGTAACCCCCGTGCCCAACATTTCACATCTTAAAATTGTGGAGCCTCGCTCCCATATTCATCACATACCACAAGCACGGGGTACCAACGGTGTGTTTGGTGCCTTGTGAAAACAGTCATGGCCGCCCTACCTGGCACGACCCCGTCCCGAGAGAGCGCAACAACGACTCTCCCGTCACTAGTAATGCGGGCTCCAAGCTAGTATCGGCCTAGGTAATCAATAATGACCTTTCCCATATAAGGGTAGAGTGGTTGCGCATATAAGGTTGGAATAACGGTCGCAACTTAAACCAATCCGTTTTGAAAACATCACACGCACTTGCCTCGGTACACCACTTCGTCATCAAGTGGTTACCCAACTCATTATCTCCCTCAGGCATAAGTGGCACCCGACAGGGTTTTCGAAAAGTCTTTTGAAAATACTTTGTCTCCATCACCATGTATATTCCCGTCCCTTTTTGCGTAGCAACTACTTTAGCATCCTATCTACTCCCACCGGCATAACCCTCATAAGGAGGTAGGGTCATGCACCATGCAAGTATCAACGAGGAAGTAACGGTGGCAAACCACCCCATGTGGTCACCTCATCTTCCTGTCTCCGATGCAAGCAATAAAAGTGCTATATGACATGCATAAAAAGGGTTTCATAGACATGGTCAAAGGGCTGCTCGCCTGTTTTAACAAAGTCTTCGAGGTCTTCAAATATCTCTGGTCCAACTCCGAGCATTTCGTCTACTTCGTCAACTATCATCCAAAGCAACCATAATAAGCAACACAAAAAGGGCTGAAAATAAAAGTGCTGTAAAAATATGAATTTGACTTTTCTAGGACATCTCTGGTTATATGAAAATAACCAGAGTGGTTTCATTGGGACTTGATCAGTGGATATTTTTGAGCATTTCAATAGGATAGAATCAATGAATTTATGGATTTGCAAGAAGTGTACAAAAATATATTTTTGAAAAATGAGCAAAGGCACCCATTTAACAAACCATGATTTTAGAAGCATCTAGGAGTTGGTTTCACTGGATTTGGAGTTCAAATGAATTTCCTATGAATTTGCACAGTTGACAAATATGAAGAAATGGCTCATTATATTGTGTGGCACAGGAAGTATTAATAAAACTGTTCATAACCTAAGTTATGAACTTAGAAGCAGCGAGAAATTTGAATCATGGCATTTGGATAAAAAATGGGCTATCTGTGATTTTCTAAAGTTTATCACAGAATTAAGAAAATTGGGATTTACTAAATAAGTGTGAAGGAAAGTTCTCTGGAAAAATGTGCGAGCTCCTCTATGAGGTAGATAATGATTTATAGAGTCACTAGAAATTTGAATCATCAAGTTTGGAGTTAATTTGAATTATTTATGGATTTTACGAACTGTACGGAAAAGGAAACGGAAAAGGTTTTTACCCAAACGGGCTGGATCTGGGCGGCAACCGTGCGCACTGAGCGCGGAATAACAATTGGGCCAGCCAAGCGGCTCGTCTGCGCGGGCGGACGAGTTGACGACGAAGGCGGCTTCACAGCGGTGCGCCTACGCGCGGGGGAGGCGGATCTGGCCGAAGCCGTTTCCACTTAAACGGTCGGGCCCGACCACTGGATCGCTAACGCGCGGGACCCAGTGGCAGGTCGCCTTCAACCTCCCCCGCGGCGCGACGGGAAACAGAGGAGCCGAGGCCAAGCAGCGCCGGCGCTCTCCCCGGCGGCACCGGCCACCTCCGTCTACGCCCAGCACATCAGCGTGCTTGGGACAGCGTGCCGCACCCGCCGAGGTGCGCCACGATCGCAGGGGTGGCCAGACGCGAGCGCATCATGGACCGCGGCAGGCGAGGCCGGCGGTGGTGATGGAACTCGACGGAACAGCCACGGGGAGGAGAGGGAGAAGCACGGGAGGGGCTCGTAGTGATGGTGGAGGTGCTCTAGTGTGGTCTAGAGGGGAGGAGGAGGAGTGGTGGGTGCGAATTTAGGCAGAGGCCAATGGCAAGGCTCCAGCCCTGGTGGTGGATGGAGAGCGCGAGGAGGGGAGTGGGTTGGTCCAGGGGGTGCACGAGAGGGAGAGAGATCCAAAGGAGTAGAGAGGGGGCTCGGGGGTGGCCTTAAGTAGCCGACCCGTGGCTCACCGTGGACGCGGCGCACGGGTGGCCGCGGCAACGGCTCGGGAGGCCAGGAGAGAAGGCAAGGGGCTATCTACGGTGTTCGTGGGAGTTGAGTGGGGCGCCAGGAAGAGAGAGAGAGAGAGAGAGAGAGAGAGAGAGAGAGAGAGAGAGAGAGAGAGAGAGCGGGGCGAGCTGCATGCGGCCACAGGAGCTGCGCGAGCATTGGCCGAGCCGGGCGGCTCTGGGCACGCGCCGCAGGAGGTGAGAGAGAGGGAGAGACGAGGGGGCCTACACGGTGGCGTGTTGCGGACGTCAAGGCACCTCAACTGGCGTTAGGGGGAGGCTCGAGGCGGTTGGTGGACGCGGTGTCAACGCTCGGGTGCTCTGCCACGCGCTCCAGAGCATGCCAATGGCCGGCATCCGCGGCTTTTTGCACTCACCCGCGCGTCCACTTGCGTCTGGCAGCTGCAGGGGGTATGGGCAAAAGTTGAGGAGAGCCTTGGATGCTCTGGAATGTCAAGGCGGGAGAGAGAGGGAGAATGCTGCTGCCCAGAGAAGAAAAATGGGGTTCTACCCCCCTTAATCATGGCTCCTCGGGCAAGGAAAGATGCAGGAGGTAGAGGAGGACCAGATGAGGCTGTGCAAAAAAAGTTGAGCTCATGGAGATTAGTGGAAATGGACAAAACATGCATTTTAAATTTCTGCCAGAAGGTGTTTGATGTAGGTTTGGGCAAGCAAATCGACTTCCCTTGTCATGAGGCTTGACAGGGTCAAATGACCTGAGAAAATAAGAGGTTCCACCAAGATTGAGTTCATTTGGGCAAAGTTCCCAATGCAACTTTTGTAAACCCTAGAAATCAACAGAAATGGACTTTCCAAGATTTAGTCATGCAAATCTATTCTCCTTGATGCACCACTTAGTGTAGTGTCATCATTTGAGGTTCTGAACATGTCCACAAAAGTTGAGATCAAAAGGATAAAGTTGCCAATGTAAAGTTGTTCAAATTTGGTTCTGGACAGAGAGGGTTTTGGGGCACTTTGATCAAGATAACATTCTCTCCAACTTGTGCCATTTGGTATAGATGAATAATTAGACCATTTGAGCATGTGCACCATGTTTTAGAACATTTCGACATGTTTGGCAATGTAAAGTTGCTCAAACTTCAAAATGGACAGAAATGGTTTTGAGGGGATTTCATGGGGTTATACTATTCTCCATCACATTAGACTTGGCAAGATCATCAAACATGTCATATGTGACATGCTAGAATGTTCTTGGAATTTTTGGGGAATATTTCCTTTGTAAATATTTCAAAAGCTTGAAATATCTAGAAAGGGTTTTTGAGGGATTTGACCAATATTTTGAACATGACCATGTGTTGAAACTCTTATATATGGACAATATTTGTCCACTGAGTTTCCCTAGGTTTTTCCCAAATATTTTTAAAGCATTAAAATAATTTTAACCTATTAAAGACCATTTCTGGCCTAAAGAAAAAGCCTTTAAATAAAATAGGAAAATAACTTTTAAAATTATAATTTTGTGGTTTTTGGTTGTCCTATACCTAATATGAGTCCAACATACTCTTTGAAAGATTTTTAATACCCCAAATCAAGTACTTGAAGTGCAAACCTCAATTCAGGGGTTTTTGGAAAACTAAATTTAGAAAACACTTTTTGGCCAAATTATTTTTGTAAGAAAATTCTATAATGTACTATACACATGGCATGATCATTGGTTCAAGTGTTTGGAGCAAGCAGTTGAAGTATAGGAGTTGGAGGATTTATTTGATTTTTAGAGCACTTGCAAACAACAGACAAAATCCAATCAAGGCAAGGTCCAAAACACTCAATAGTTTTTTTGTCAAACCACAATTTATCATGACTTATTAGCTTAAGTGTTATTGCATGAAAATCAGGGTGTGACAGACCTACCCCGCTTACAAGAATCTCGTCCCCGAGATTCTCAAACTAGGCGCGGGAAGGAATACGAAACTTAAATCTTGGGTAGTCCTCATGTCCTCGTACTGTTTCTGCTTACATGTGGTGCTTCATTGAACCTTGAAGTACTTGATGGTGTGGCTTCGTGTATGATGCTCTGCTTGATCCAGGTTGCTAAGGGGTTTCTCACGTAGGTCAGGTTCGGTTGGGGTCGATGGCTCGGTGATCGATGTCCTTGTTAGTGATCGGGCTAGATAGGAAGTCAAAAACACTTCCGGAGTTGTGTCATGTGGAAACATTACGCACAGTGGGTAACTCAGGTGGTGACTCCAGCTGGTAGTTGTCTACTTTTCGTCTTGCAGTGATCTCGAAGGGGGACGGTAAATCTTGGTGTGAGCTTCCTTCTGACATGGAAATGCTTGGTTTCTTTAATAGGAGTGGTTTGCAGATACGCGCGGTTTTCGACGAGGAAGATCACTTCTTGACGATGGTGGTTGGTAAAGTTCTTCCTCCTTCACATGGCAGTCTTCAGATGTTCTCTGACTTGTGGCTCTTCTTCCGTCTTCGGGTAGACAAGTATGTCATCAAAAGATGACAACCAATTCGTCCTAGTACTCCATGAAGTCTATGGGGTACGTAAAGTAGGTTGGGGTATTGGTGGTGGTTCAGTATTGGCCAAGGTCTTGTCGACCTAGGGCCAAACTCCGTGGTCATGATCCAACCATGTTGTGGCTTGGTGGTGCTTAAGGGTTTCAAGGATCCTAGTGTCCGGGTGAACGTTTATCACCTTATCCTTAAGCACAGTTTCTAAGATGCCAATTGCTCTATCTAGTCCTTCAACAATCACATCATATTACCAAAAGAATCTTCTCGTATAAGTCAACTCCAATCACCACTCACGCTATTTATGTCCTCATGACTGCTAAGAGGAGGTCTAACAAAATCATACATGTCAGCTATCCCAAAACTCATTTGTATGGCTATCCTCATGTAAAGATCCATGGGTAGAACATACAACTGCCAAACTTCAATTAAACGTCACAATCCAAGTGCTCATTCCCTTCTTCCAAGGTCTAAGATAGTGCATCTCTATCCTGAGGAAACACGTCGTAAGTCACTCCAAAAATCTTGTTTCCTTCCTATGAATCAACCCCAATGGCCCATTAACTACACCAATCACTACATGATCCACTAGTTCTACAAATCCAATATCTATGGTGTTCCACACGATCTTCTAATGTCCTATAATCCCCGAATACTCGAAAGGGCTATCCATTACTATAGTAAGTCCACCAATTTCCATCATCATAGTCAAGTAAACTCTAAGGTCAGGCTTGTATAGATCCCTAAATCAACTCCGACAATTAATCTAATCTCCTAGCTTATTGTCCACCGAGAAACATGGTATCATGATCGAGATCTTCAGTCTAAATCCAATTTACTCCAAACCATGTAGGCTTACTCAACATCTATACTCAACTAGGATCACCTACTTAAATCCAAATCTCATGTCCAATGAGAATTCCTATATGTTTACCCCAAGTAATTATTGTAATGCCAACTATCTCCTATCAATATCCCCTGGCTAAGTCAAATCCTTACACTTCCAAGAATTTTAGCTTGTGATCATAATTGTCCTACTAAATCCAATTCACTCAGGGGCAATGAAAGTTATGCTACTCTATTAACTGATCCCACCAAGTTCATCTACCAACATGAATGCCTTATAATCCACCGAAGAGTCTCGGATAATTCCTCAAGGTCTCTGATATAAACTCATCAAGTCATTTGTCCTCTATTCCTATATCCTCAAATAGGCCTACCCTACGGCATCGTCAGTTCTCGTGCTATATTAGGATCGTAATGTGCTAGTTCACTATGTCCACTAGTTCCATAATGAACCCAGTGATAAGCAAGGTTACAGAGGCTTAACTGGTTCTCTTGCAATTCTGTGAGTTAAGCACATAGTTAAGGATTCGAGATGGGTTATCTCATGAAGTCCCGAAGGGTCTAGGGATAGGGTTCCAGTCATGAGGGTTAATACTACGGGATTGCACTTGGTCGAGGATGCCGTAGCAAAAGTCCTCCGTGCTAGTTGGTTCCAAAGTAGAGCCCTTGGTGTATCTTGTCTTGCCGACCTTCAGTTGAGGAGAGAGATGAGAGGGAAACGTAGCATAGAGAAGGGGGTTCTATAGTGCAAGTGCAAACAAACAGGTGCAAAAAGGGCCAAACAGAAGAAGCAAGGTAAGGAAGGTGATATAGTCACGTATTTGTTGCCTAGGGCAAAAGTGCGACCTATATCAAAACACAAACAAATGAAAACAAGAAACACACAATCGTGGTTCTATTCGAACCATCATACAGACTCGATTGTGCATAGGGGGTACACGACTCATCCTACCCTAGGGGTTCTCAGATTCAGTAGTCGTGCTTTGCTCCGTGCCTCGTGCAGTCTTCTAGGTTTTCCTCGGGTGTCGCTATGTCTCCTGTAGTTATTCGATGAAACGATCCAGGTTGAGCCTGAAGAGTCTTCCACAACTCCTCGCATGTTGAAGTGATGGGGTGAAGGTGGCTCCTCGTAGCTGGCATTGACTTGGTCTTCTGTTGTCGTCTTAATCGTGATGATCCCTTTTGCCTCCTAAGGCGTTGACGGTACCAGGTAGGCAATCCTTTATGCAATGACAATAACAAGGCATAGTAGAGGTCCAACACATCGATTTTGTTGATCACAACATCGACACCAAGAGCGGGGGATGAAGAGAACCATTTTCCTGCTCACTATAGTGAGGCGGACCAAATGGCGAGGTTCTCATCCACCGGTGGTTGCCGATACAACAACGGTAGTGACAGGATTACTCTATTAGCGATGTATACCATGATCTTGCATATCATGTGCCCTGGTCATCGTAGGCTAAGGTTGCACCATCTTGGGGTAATGCCGAAGGTGTCACCATCCTCTGGGTCTTGATGGTATCTCGGTTGGCCTCATCTTGGTGTGGTGTTGCCAATCTTGTGTTCAGAAGAGGCGGGTGAATGTTCGGCAAGGTGTCTACCTGCTAGGTTATTTACGAGGATTACAAGGAATCCTGTGGTCAGGGGCATAAGGGTACTAGCTGTCGGTGTCAAAACCGGCAGATCTCGGGTAGGGGGTCCCGAACTGTACGTCTAAGGCGGATGGTAACAGGAGGCGGGGGACACAATGTTTACCCAGGTTCGGGCCCTCTCGATGGAGGTAATACCCTACTTCCTGCTTGATTGATCTTGATGATATGAGTATTACAAGAGTTGATCTACCACGAGATCGTAGAGGCTAAACCCTAGAAGCTAGCCTATGGTATGATTGTTGTTGTCCTACGGACTAAAACCCTCCGGTTTATATAGACACCGGAGGGGGCTAGGGTTACACAGAGTCGGTTACAAGGGAGGAGATCTACATATCCGTATTTCCAAGCTTTCCTTCCACGCCAAGGAGAGTCCCATCCGGACACGGGACGAAGTCTTCAATCTTGTATCTTCATAGTCCAACAGTCCGGCTAGAGTATATAGTCCGGCTGTCCGAGGACCCCCTAATCCAGGACTCCCTCAGTTGCCCCTGAACCAGGTTTCAATGACGATGAGTCCGGCGTGGAGATTGTCTTCGGCATTGCAAGGCGGCCGGGTTCCTCCTCCCAATACTCCATAGAAGATTTCGAACACAAGGATAGTGTCCGGCTCTGCAAAACAAATTCCACATACCACCGTAGAGAGAATAATATTTCCACAAATCTAATCTGCTGACACATTCTGCAGCATGACATCACACCACGGCCCGGTCATTATTTGAACCATTTTTCTGAACCAGCCACAGCACATGTTGCGAGGAGGTTTTCTTGGCATGTCTTGTCAAAGCAGAGATCGTGTCCCCCTATCATGGGATTCTCATCAATACGGGTGTGGGTAACCCAACCGCGCCATCAATTACGGCGCTTGGGGAATAAGCGGTTTTACCAGGCAAGTGGGGATGTAACGCCCCGAGACCGACGCTCCAGACGGCTTCCATGTTTTTTTGTTATCGTTGTGTGTATTAATTTGTTTGTTGCATTCATCATCGCAATGCATCCGCATGTTTTCATAAAACTTGTATCCGCTCATAGTTGTTGCGTCCCCCCTTGCTTTCGTTGACCGTTTCGAGACCAACCTCACTTGCAACGTTGCTCCTCGTTTTCTCTCTTGTCTTCTCCGGGGCCTTTTGTCAGACACTTTGTCTTTGTCGACCCCTCTCAGACCACCCCTCGCGCGCGTCCGAAAATTGTCCCGAACCCGACCCGGGTTGTCGTTACCGATGGGTCCGGATCATCCCCCAACATCCCTAAAATATCTCTGTTTTGTTATTTGGACTCCCTACCTATTTATTCTTGATCGTCCGATTGCGATCGGAGGGACGAGGTAGCCCCTAACCTAATATGTGATGTATATATTCGTCCACCCCTAGTCCATTTTGGGCAAACCCTAAAAATCCTCTCCCTTGTGCCATCGATCCTCCTAGCCGCCGCCACCCCTGTCCATTCCCTCCTCCTCCCTCGGGATCTCACCCGCCTACCCATCCACCAGCCGCCACTCTCTCCATCGGGATCCATCCCGATCCACCACCTCCCCTTGTTTTCAGCCCCGAGCCAACCAGCGCTCGCCCCTGTCTCCATCAACTCCACGCAGCCAGCCGCTCACCCGGAGCAAGCAGCAGCCCCGCCGTCGTCAGGCCAGGACCTCCCCGTCGCTCCTCTTCTCCCACTCCCCCTATTTCTTCTTGTTGCCCCTGCCTCTCCCTGTGCCCTGACCTCTTGTCGCTGACAGGAACTGCCATGGCCGTCCCGACCCCCTGCTGCCTCGAGCGCCCATGGCCTTGTGCCCCTGCCGTCCTAGCAACAGCAGCAACAACCTCGCCGGAGATGAGTTCCCCGCCATGCCCTGATCCCTTCCTTCCCCATCTGCTCTCTCTTTTTCTCTCTCTCGCTCACGCTGCTCTCTCTCTGTTGTCCTTGCAGTGCTGCCATGGAGGCCCCAACTCCAACCCATAGCAGCTGCGCTGCCGAAGTCGCCATCACCTTGTCCCCTCGTCCAGTTCCCGGCGACCAGGTCGTCTCCCCGTCGTCGCCATCTTGCTGTCATGGCGCCGTTGTGCCCGAAGAGATGCCCGTGTCGCTTTGCCCAGGCCAGTCCCTCGCGCACCGTCCTTCTCCTCCTTCCTTCCTTCTTTTGTTCTATGCGTCCCTTCTCAGTCCTCTACCTCTCTCTGTATAGGACGAACAGGAGGAGCTCCGTCTGCGCCATGGATGCCCTGCCTCGCCAGATCCATCCATTCCCCTCGTCCCGCGCCCTGGATCCGGTCGATCCGAGCTTCCCCATGCCCAAGACCTCGTCGCCCCTTCGCTCTGCTCCCAACCACCAGCGCCCTGCTCGCCTCCTCTGCTTCGCCCCTGCACGAGCAGGACGGCCTCGCCCTGCTTCGCGTCCGTCCAGATCCGGCACTGGCCCGCCGTCTTCGACCTCCCTCTACGTGCCCGCAAGCTCGCCGCCGCTAGCGTCCTCGTCAAGACCTGCCACTGCCACGCCTTGCTTCGTCTGAAGCCACTGCGCCAAGCCCATCCTGCTTCGCCTCCTGCCTTTGAGCGCAGGACGACGAGCGTGGGCCTCATCCAGCCTCGCCATCTCCAGCGCCCCGCTTGGGCCTCTTCTCCAAGGCCTCAAGGCCCGATGTGAGCATCTCCCCCGTGCCCTGGGCCAGATCTCAGTTTCGGCCCGTGTCATGTTTTTTTCCATATCCGCAAATATAGCATTATCCCAGGTTTTACCTGTTTTACAGAAAAGTCCCTCTAGATCATGCATTTAATAACTCACAAATGGTGCATCGAATTAAAATGATTAATATATGAAAAGTGCTTAGAATTTCATCTAGTTTCATATTATGCCACTCTCATCCATGTTAACAATGTCTAACTTGCTATTTGTTTAATTTTGCATAAATGTCATGCTAAAATGTTTTATTTCATAACTAAATAACCGTAGCTCCGAATTAAATAAACTTTATATGTAAATGGGGTAGAAAAATGCATAGATTAACATGTTGCACTTTATTTTCCTGTTTAAAAACAATAAAATATGGTTTTAGGCAGAACAGTACCAACTCCAAAATATGCATTTGAGGATTTTCCGGAATTGTTATTTGTTGTTCCGGCCTCATTTAAACTTGCCTAAATAGTTAGTTTACTTATGCTTAACCCCTTGCCATGTTGAATAACATTTAATATTGTCGGGTAGCTTAAACGAGAGCGAACTAAATAACTCGAATGTGGTGTTTCGTCAATATGCAACTCGTTGCAACTTGAGCTCCACTTAATTTGTAGTATTGTTTTTTGCACTTTGCCATGGCATGCCTCATTAAACCGGACATGCATCATACTTGTTTTTGCATCATGCCATGTGTATGTGGTGGGTGTTTACTATGTTGTTTGTTTCTTTCCGGGTTGCTTCTGTCGTTAGCTTCGGTTTCGTTCCGGAGTTGTGAGGATTCGTTCGACTACGTCAGTTTGTCTTCTTCATGGACTCGTTCTTCTTCCTAGCGGGATTTCATGCAAGATGACCATACCCTCGAAATCACTTCTATCTTTGCTTGCTAGTTGTTTCGCTCTATTGCTATGTTGCGCTACCTACCACTTGCTATATCATGCCTCCCATATTGCCATGTCAAGCCTCTAACCATCCTTCCTAGCAAACTGTTGTTTGGCTATGTTACTGCTTTTGCTCAGCCCCTCTTATAGCGTTGCTAGTTGTAGGTGAAGATGAAGTTCGTTCCATGTTGGGACATGGATATGTTGGGATATCACAATATCTCTTATTTAGTTAATGCATCTATATACTTGGTAAAGGGTGGAAGGCTCAGCCATATGCCTGGTGTTTTGTTCCACTCTTGCCGCCCTAGTTTCTGTCATACCGGTGTTATGTTCCTTGATTTTGCGTTCCTTACGCGGTTGGGTGATTTATAGGACCCCCTTGACAGTTCGCTTTGAATAAAACTCCTCCAGCAAGGCCCAACCTTGGTTTTACCATTTGCCTATGTAAGCCTTTTTCCCTTGGGTTCTGCAGACTCAAGGGTCGTCTTTATTTACCCCCCCGGGCCAGTGCTCCTTCAAGTGCTGGTCCAAACCGAGCGATGTCCGGCGCCCCCTGGGCAACCAGGGTCTGTGCCAACCCGAAGTCTTGCTCATCTGGTGTGCCCTGAGAACGAGATATGTGCAGCTCCTATCGGGATTTGTCGGCACATCGGGCGGCTTTGCTGGTCTTGTTTTACCATTGTCAAAATGTCTTGTAAACCGGGATTCCGAGACTGATCGGGTCTTCCCGGGAGAAGGAATATCCTTCGTTGACCGTGAGAGCTTATAATGTGCTAAGTTGGGACACCCCTGCAGGGTATAAACTTTCGAGAGCCGTGCCCGCGGTTATGTGGCAGATGGGAATTTGTTAATATCCGGTTGTAGAGAACTTGACACTTGACATAATTAAAATGCATCAACCGTGTGTGTAACCGTGATGGTCTCTTTTCGGCGGAGTCCGGGAAGTGAACACGGCTTTTGCGTTATGTTTGACGTAAGTAGGAGTTCAGGATCACTTCTTGATCATTGCTAGTTGACGACCGTTGCGTTGCTTCTCTTTTCGCTCTTATTTGCGTATGTTAGCCACCATACATGCTAGTGCTTGCTGCAGTTCCACCTCACTACCTTCTCCTACCCATAAGCTTAAATAGTCTTGATCTTGTGGGTGTGAGATTGCTGAGTCCTCGTGACTCACTAGATACTTCCAAACAGTTGTAGGTGCTGACGATACCAGTGCAGGTGATGCAACCGAGCTCAAGTGGGAGTTCGACGAGGACCTTGGTCGTTACTATGTGTCGTTTCCTGATGATCAGTAGTGGAGCCCAATTGGGACGATCGGGGATCTAGCTTTTGGGGTTATCTTCTTTTCATTTGGATTTGACCATAGTCGGTCTATGTGTGGATTTTGGATGATGTATGAATTAATTTATGTATTGTGTGAAGTGGCGATTGTAAGCCAACTCTCTTTATCCCATTCTTGTTCATTACATGGGATTGTGTGAAGATGACCCTTCTTGCGACAATACCTACAATGCGGTTATGCCTCTAAGTCGTGCCTCGACACGTGGGAGATATAGGCGCATCGTGGGTGTTACAAGTTGGTAATCAGAGCAATCCCCGACTTAGGAGCCCCCTGCTTGATCGAATCGCTGGCGTTGTTGAGTCTAGAACAAAAATGTTTTGAGTCTTAGGATTATATATATCGGAGAGTAGGATTCTTTTTACTTCTCAGTCCCTTCGTCGCTCTGGTGAGGTCCCCTGACGTAGAAGTTTTGACTCTCCTCTCCTCAAATTTCACAAAAAAATTTAGGATCACGCGGGTATCTTGGAATCGTTTCGATGGTTTTGTCACGAGAACATTGTTCTTGGTGCCTCCTGACATTTAGGGGTTGTGGCAGTGTCCCGGGGAGTTGAGCTCCGAGGTGTTGTCGTCACAATTTTATCGTTGCAGTTCTGGAATACCTGAGTTTCGCCGACATCAAAAATCTCTTTTATGCAGTTGTTGGTGAGATCACCTCGACGCCACCCAGTACTGGGGCGGGAGTTCGGGAGTACTGCCATAACTCGTATAACGGATGCTTTTCGAAGGTTGAGGTACATGATTTCCGGAGTGTTCTTGGTTATGTGTTGACGGATGGATACAGCTGGATCTAGGGATTGTTAGTTTGGGTGAGATATAATGCGTCCCCTGTATCCCCAACACCAGATTGCATAACCAGAATGTTTCGGGAGTTTATAAGTGGGAATTCAAGTAGCTCCTAGGATATCTTTCCGACAGATGCATGATATGTGATTGGGGTTCGACGTCTAGTGGTCCGCCTATCCATGGTTGGTTTTACAGTCATCTCGTAGTGTCTTAAAGAGTCCTTGGCTATGCCGACTCGGCGACGCTTCATATGTCATGTGCACTGCCTTGTACATGATGGTGCTGTACGATCGAGCCCGTGTGGGCCCCACCACAAAAACTTCGGACGAAATCTCTATCATATGTTTGTTCCGGCTTATTCTGCAAGCCAAATCCTTTGTTTTTGTTTTGTTTTGTGGTATTCGAGTTGCTTCAATGCCAAGTGTTGATTCCATACCTCATTCTAAGCGGTGCTCTCATATTTCTATGGGAATACTAATCCTTTTTTATCGTCGAGATTGTCTTGTCAACCTTTTCAACCTGTGTTTTCATCTTCAAGTTATTCCATCCACTTCATCCTTGTAAGATCAACTCTCATCTTCTCAATGTTGTTGTTTTCCCATCCCCATTTATTTTTCTTTCCCGCCCTTCGGCCATTTTGTTCACGGAGTTTGAAGTCGCTAATCGAGTATCCTTCTATTCATGCCGAATGGTCATGCCAATTCTTTTTTTCAACCGGCGTGCTTCTCTTCAAGTGGATCCGATCATTTTCAACATTCGCAAGATCAATTCTAAGCTTTTTCTCAACGGTGTTCATTTCATCCGTCCCAAGTTGCCTTTGTTTTTCCCGCCCTCCCACCCTTTTTTCTTCAAACACTCAGATTTCTTAATCAAGTATCCATCTTATGGATGTGTAGTCTCTTCATTCTTTAGCTCCATGTTCTTAACCGGTGATTTCTCATGAAGATGCTCACGAAGCTTCAAGTTCATCATTCTTCATTCTTGTATTCTTTTCCGGTGGATTTAACTCAAGCTTTCGTTGTTGATCATATCCTTTTCCTCGTTTCAAATGTTATCTCATACCGGTGCACCTCTCAATCATTCACCTCTCACTATTTTCATGGTTCCGGAGTGTACAAGATATCTCAGAAGATTCACATTTCCATTCCCAGTCCGTTCATGCTATTTCAAGGTTGTTATCTCTTTTGAGCCATTTAATTCAACTGGCGCAATCTTTCTTTTAATCATCCAACGGTGTATCTTTTGAGTGGGCCCAAACCCACCGGTCTTTTCCAGGATCTTACCTGACTCTTCTAATTTATTTGGAGCGATTCCCAAATTCCTTCAAAGTTTGACATAAGAATGATTTCTCATAAGTTAAATGTATCCTCCAAGTTCGCTTTCATATTCTTTTCATCGTTGGTTCAACCTTTCTAATTTTCATTCCAGAGGGCCTAAACAATTCATGGTGGTGTTTCTTGTCGTCATTCACGTATTTTGAAGACCGAAGAAGAGTTCCTCTTAAATCTTACCCGTTCTTCCAAAGATTCATAGTTCTAGCTTATGCCATCCTCTCATAATTATTTTCGATTGTGAGAATTCTTTTCATACCCACCTGGAGCATTTCATGAGTTGTTTTCGTTTCTTGATCATCCAAAGGCCATTTTCAGAAGATTTCTTCGTTCTAAGTTTTCAGCCTCGTTCTCCAATTATTCTAAATTGATGTCTCTTCGTTCATCTCCATATTCTTATCGGTGCATCGTTCAAATATCCTCTAATCAGTTCACGATCTCTTCGTTCTCATGTATCTAAATCCCCTCAAGTATCTTCATTCGTTTTCTAATTCTTCCCGGTGTTTCTTTATCTTTTCTTCGTTCATTTTCAATTCTTACGGTGGTTCGTTCAAGAGTTCTCTTCCTTGGTTATCATATCAATTCATTCGTTCTTTCCAATCCTACCGGCGGATCGTTGAAGAATTTTCTCAAGTTTGCGCTATATCTCTCTTAATCCTTTCTACGAGAATAAGTAGTATGCCAAATCCGTTGCTTGTCATCAATTTAAATTGGTGAAGGATATGCATAACGTAATTCTTATTATGGTTTCATCCAAGTGATCTAGTTTCTTCTTTCCAGAGTTGTTTATCATGTCAGATTTCTCGGTTCGAGAGGCTTCATCTTCTTCTTTTCCGGAGTTCCAAGCTTTCTGCATTATCTCGTCGCGAAGCTCCATCTAAATCATCGCAAGGCTTCACCTTGTGTTTTCAACTTCTCTCTCTTTCTATCATCATGGTTTTACCGGAGTTCTTCATGGAAGGTTCACATGGTGCTTCGTCAAGGATTCCTTTCATTCTTCTATTGTTCTTCAAGATTTATCTCGGAGTCAAGATCCGTCAAGCTATACTCTAAAATAAAGATGGTGCTCAACACATGTTTGTTTTGAGGAGTTCAAGCATTCTTCATCTTGCATTCCGAAGTGCAATTCTTTCTCTCTTATCTTTTGAGGTGGTGTTATGTCATTCTTGATAATTTTCTTCATGTTTCATGATTCACAAGTTGTCAAGAATGAGATATTTAAACCCATCATATTTTCTTCGTCCATGAGTTGTTTCAACCCATAATAATCTCTTTGTTGGAGTTATCTTGGTATAGATTTCACTTAAAGCCTTCTCAAAGGAATGTTGCTAATTGTGGTGTCTATCAATGATCCAAGTTTTCTCCTATCCTCTCGGCGAGAGAAGCTTTCATCTCTTCGTTGATTTCAAGCAAGCAATTGTTTTCCGTAGTGGAAGAATTTCACCTCTAAGTTTTGAGTTGTTTCCATAAGCCCACAACAAGCTTATTCTTACCGTTGTTGTTTTTCAAACAACTTCGTTCAATCCTACTTCGTAAGGATGCTCTTTCAAATTCATTTATGGTAGGAGATGTTGGTTTCATTCTTCGTTCTATTCATTCCAACTATCTTCTATAATTTCTTCCGGAGGCATTGTGATGTTGCTCGCTTCGACCCATCATCTTGTTTTGTCAAGATCATGTTATTTTATTGCTTATCCATTTAACCGGTCTGTTGTGTCGATAATTCCTCTTTTAACCGGAGTCTCATCTAAGTGCTTTCATTTTTCCAAGTTCAAATTCTATTCCTTCCATTTCCAATCGGAGTGTTGGATCATCTCTTCAATATCTTTTCATCTTATCAAGTTTTCTTCTCTTTTCTACCGGAGTGCTGTCCAAATTCTGTCATTCTTGTTCCTTGTTTCTCTTTTCTACCGGTGTGCTTTCATATTCCTTTTGATCCGTTAAGCTCTTGTTTCATATTCTTCAACCTACAAAGGTTCTCGCAATGTTCCTTGTTCCTCTTTGATAACGGAGTGTTTTCAATCTTGTTCATCTCCCTTGTATTCTCTCTTTTCGTTCGTTCAATCTCTCAAGGTTCGTAGTTTCACTCGTTTGTCAAGAAGCAATTTGTTTTACCTCTTCCCCTTCCGTTTCTCTCTGGTGCCATCCTAGATCTCGGGACGAACGCTCTTGTAGTGGTGGAGTGTTGTAACGCCCCGAGACCGACGCTCCAGACGGCTTCCATGTTTTTTCGTTATCGTTGTGTGTATTTATTTGTTTGTTGCATTCATCATCGCATTGAATCCGCATGTTTTCATAAAACTTGTATCCGCTCATAGTTGCCGCGACCCCCCTTGCTTTCGTTGACCGTTTCGAGACCAACCTCACTTGCAACGTTGCTCCTTGTTTTCTCTCTTGTCTTCTCCGGAGCCCTTTGTCAGACAGTTTGTCTTTGTCGACCCCTCTCAGACCACCCCTCGCGTGCGTCCGAAAATTGTCCCGAACCCGACCCGGGTTGTCGTTACCGATGGGTCCGGATCATCCCCCAACATCCCTAAAATATCTCCGTTTTGTTATTTGGACTCCCTACGTATTTATTCTCGATCGTCCGATTGCGATCGGAGGGACGAGGTAGCCCCTAACCTAATCTGTGATGTATATATTCGTCCACCCCTAGTCCATTTTGGGCAAACCCTAAAAATCCTCTCCCTTGTTCCATCGATCCTCCTAGCCGCCGCCACCCCTGTCCATTCCCTCCTCCTCCCTCGGGATCTCACCCGCCTACCCATCCACCAGCCTCCACTCTGTCCATCAGGATCCCTCCCGATCCACTACCTCCCCTTGTTTTCAGCCCCGAGCCAACCAGCGCTCACCCCTGTCTCCATCAACTCCATGCAGCCAGCCGCTCACCCGGAGCAAGCAGTAGCACCGCCGTCGTCGGGCCAGGACCACCCCGTCGCTCCTCTTCTCCCACTCCCCCTGTTTCTTCTTGTTGCCCCCTGCCTCTCCCTGTGGCCTGACCGCTTGCCGCTGCGAGGAACTGCCATGGCCATCCCGACCCCCTGCTGCTGTCACGACCGGATTTTTGGGGTATAAATTCCCAGAAAAACGGCATGTGCGCTCATCAGCCCCAGGATTACTGTTAGCTGATGAGGTACCAACTTGATACAAGAATTCCAAGCAAGTACAAAAATATGAAGTACAAGACCATTTAGGCCTAGGGGTACAACATTTGGTTTCTAATGATCGAGGGCGGAAGCGATTGGGTGCATCTGCGTCTATGGGACTCCATTTCCCACAAGAACAGCTGACCAGGCTAACTCCTATCTTCGCGAGGCTGCACACGTCAACGCGTAGGTTGTCACCATGGTGCTCATCTCCAAGCGAGGAATCTGGCCAAGACAATAGCTAGGGACAAGCCAGTGAGTACGTTTGAATGTACTCGCAAACATTAAGGAAACGGGTATAATAAATCGAGAACATGCTCTGGATTATTATGTAATCACACGTCTGTCACGAAAAGGTACGAAAACCATGATGCACACATGTGGTTAAAAATAATTGAAAGTAAAATACTGGGTGCCAAGCGAGTGTCTGAAAGACTCCTCGAGCGGAAAATGCGGAACAATAATGCCACAGTCGGGTGTCGGGGCGACACCACATAAAGGGCTTATAACAGAAAATAATAGACATTGCATGCCGCAGTCGGACGTCTGAGCGACATCACATAAAGGGCTTATATTTAAAGTAAGAAAACAAGTACACGCCACAGTCGGACGTCTGCGCGACGTCACATAAAGGGCTTATAAAAGATAAAAGAACAACAGGCATGCCGCAGTCGGGCGTCTGAGCGACACCACAGAAGGGGCTTATAAGAAAAATAATCATAGCGAATATCCAGGAGGTAGGACCATCCCAGGGACACTCAATCAAATACCTAAAATAAAACGTTAGTCAAAAATAACAAAGATCATAATCCATAGGGGCCACAATCATGAATAATATTTAGTACAGTCGTTTCTCCATCCGAAGACCGATAATATAGCCAAGTCGTATCTCCATCCGAATACCGTTACTGAGTTCTAATCAAATCGTTCTCCATCCGAATACCGTTATCAGATTTCTATTCAGACAGTGGTTCTTACTCAAGAACATGACTATCCAACGGGGTATACCCTCTGCAGACGGCGTACCATTTTCCACGAGTAACGGGATTACTCAGTCCCTCAGGACTAATTCCGTCTACGGTCTTTTGATTGAAAACACGCCTGACCTGCACACACCAGCTTAACTCACCAGTGTCTGGAATCACCCACGACACCTGCCAAGCAAAACTCTAAGTGGGGAGGCTACAACCTCGACGTAGCATGGGATCACAAAATTTATACCGCGCGCAAACTGGGGAAGCTATCCCCTTCGGTTACAACCGAAACACCCATGCCCCCGGACCGGATGACTGGCTTTAATCCATGGCCATGGGACCCTCATCACGGCCTCTCTGTACGGTGTGTGCTTTGGAAAGGGGTTGACAACCTACTGAACCATACCCTGTCCCCTGCAGGGACAAGTGGTGGTACCGACAAAGAAGGAAGCTACTGATCAAGACTCGGTCTACAACCGACTCAGGTGGTCTAAGTATCCACCAACAACATTACCACTAGTGAAATAAACCACCACTCCTCGAGCCTCACCATGCTATGCCGGGCATACTCGTCTCAACGAGGGATTAGGGACAAGCTCGTGTCTACCCAAGACCACGACTTTCCCGGCTTCCTACCGGTGCGCAAGAGAAGCTCACGAGGGTGATCCAAATCCGTAGTGTATCCATTGCTGACCACAAAACAACACCAAGGTGCACTCATGCACAAGACTTTATCGGTACATACACTATCACGCGCCCCAAGTCAAAAGGTGTTGTGATCGCATCCAAACACCACAACAAAATATTATGCCAGAGTTCAGAAATGCTTGCCTTCAAGAGTATGCAAAGGATGCACTTATTGGAAGCTTTCCTTTTCCTCCAAAAATCCTATTTTGCAAAACACACACATACAAATATTTCAAACACAGTACCAAAACCTGTCTCAAATATTTAAAAAAAAAATCTTAAAATAAACTAGATGAAATTTGAGAGAGGTAGGAAAAAGAATCAACTCATTTGGAGTTTTATTTTAAAAGTTATAGCCAGTCAAAGTTTGGTCAACTCTGTTTTTAAATAAAACCAGAAAAAGGAAAACGCTTCGAGGGAAAATACGCTTTCGCAGCAGAGAAACGTACGCGGGGTTTTGCGCCTTCAATTAAACAGAGAGAGGGCGGACGTGCGAGTCGCTGACAGTGGGTCCAGAGGGCCCACTAGTCAGGTTTGACTGGTCTCCCCTCCCTCCTTTCTCTGTGCCCGAACGGTGGCGAGGCTCCGGCGGGTGCCGGCGACGAACGGCGGCTCCTCGAGGGCATCCAAGGGCGGGGATGGAACGGCAAGACCGAGGCGGTCCTTGGGGTGGTCGTTGGGTCGGCGGAGGTGGAAGGAGTCGCCGACGGCGAGCTCCGCGGCGGAGAGAAGCTACGGTGGTGAAGTGCTTTTTCTGCTCCGGTGGTCTCTGATCGAAGATGAGTAGCTGGGCAGCTCCGCAAGGACCAGAGGGAGCGACTGGTGGTGCTGGTTGGGCGAGAGGGTGGCCGGTTGCGACGAATCGCACCGGAGCTTGGCGGCGGCCGGGCTGGCCGGAGTTGAGGGAGACGGCCACTACAGGTCGATTCACTACGCGGGAAGCTCTTCGAGGAGTGTCTGAAGTCGCGTGAGTGCTCGGAGGGGCTTGGGGACCCTTTATATAGCGTGACGAGGCTGGCTCCGCAGCGGCAGCAGATAAGATCGCCGGCGACCGCTTTCCCGTAGTTGCAGGGCATCGTGGCGGCGACGAACCCGTTCCGACGAGTGGGAGGATAAGCACGGCCTGTGCTCCGGGGCAGCTGGCGCGCGCTGGTGGTTTGGGCGGGGCCGTCCGCGGCGGAATCCGCTGCCGACGCCGGCGTGCCGCCAAGGGCGCGGCCAGCGGCTCAGCATGGCGACAGAGCTACCGTGGAGCAGGGGGCGGCTAGTGCGCGGTTCAGCGATGCAGAGGGGGCGAGGGTCGGGTCGCGTCGAGGGCGGCAGTGCGGCGTGTCGGCGTAGTGCGCGCGCGTGCAAAACGTGCGCTCTGGGCGCGCCCAGAGCACGCACGGCACCTGCTCGACGAAATGCCAGCGCGCTCTAGAGCTCGAGGGTGGAGCTGGCACTACACAGGATGGAGGTAGGGGTAGCAAGACACTCAGTGGACAAGGTGGATAGGTCAGGAGTTCAAGTCCACAATGCAAACCAGGGAGCTTGCCAAAAGTGGCTGTGCACACCAGGTGTTTGACAGAATGCCAGATGCACTTAGGCAACTCTTGGAGTGGCCAAAATCTCCAGATCAGTGTCTCTTTAGATGCAAGAGATGGTGGTAAGGTCAGTTTTGCAAAAACAGAAAGTTGATAGTGCAAGTTTTGCAAAACTCCAGTTTTGGGCAGAAAGAAAAAGGGTTTAGAACATGCATTTCAAAACCTCCAATGAGCCCAATCTCCTGGACTTAAGAGTTTGGTAGGGAGGGCTGCAAGTAGGAAAAGGCTCAGGATTACTAGAGCAAGGAAAAATAAGGTTGCAGTACAAATCACCAATTGGACCAGAATGCAAAAGAGGCTGATCCACTCAAATTTTCCAAGGAACATCACTGGGTTTTTGCTTGAAGATGAATGGTATACATCCACTGACATCTCCAAACACTTGGAAGAATTTTTAGAAGAATATTTAAATGGGTTGTAGTGCAAAAGTGCCTACTGGACCAGATTGGAAAAGTTGGTGTAGAGCTCAAAAACCTCCAATGGCCAGAAGGTATTCTTGCACAAAAGTGACGTGGAACCATCACATGACATCCCCAAATTTTGGTGGAATTTTTAGAAGCATTTATCAAAAGGTTGCAGTGCAAAAAGGAGCTCCAAATTTAAGAAAGATCACTTTAAAAGAATTAAAACTTATGAAAAATAATTATGCAAATAAATCCACTAACAAAGGATTGATTTTATGAAGAGGGCACACAAGTCAAAGATACACTTTGAAGGTTTTTTCCCACAAGAGGCATAAATCCAAAATCACAAAAGGGTAAAACTTGACAATTGGAAAAGTTTTATTTCCTGGCAACATTTTAATAACTAAAAACAAGGCCAAACTTTTGGGGTGTCACAACACTACCCCCCTTAAGAAAAATCTCGTCCACGAGATTTGTTAAAAGTTGTTTTGAAATAAGATTGTTTTTATCAAAGAAATTCTTCAAATGCACAAAAACAAAACGGCTACAGTGAGAGGCCAATAAGTGGTGCAAAACCACAGTGTGGTACACTGGCGTAGCGTGGAAAAATCCACGGTAGGGAAGACGAGATAATTCTACGGGATACAGTAATTTAGAATAAATTCTAAATTACTAAAATACGCTGGTTGCACCCGAGAGCACGGTGCTCTCTCTGGCTGACAGGTGGGCCCAGGGCCCACTGTCGGCCTCTACTCCTTCCTCTGGCTCTCTCTCTCTCTCGCGCGCTCTCCCGCGCTTCCTCCACCGGCGATGCCTAGCTCGTAGGGCATCGAGGCCGTACCGAGGTAGTGCGCGGCGTGCGTGCTGCCGTTGCAGCGTGCACTCACCTCGCGGGCCAGGGCGCTGTCGGCACTGCTCGCGGACTCGCCTCCGAACACCGGCGGCTGAGCGACGGGTGGCGCTTGTGGACCTCGCCCACCGTACACCGATCTCGGGCTATAAAACGATCGCGGGCCTCCTCTCTTCTTCCTCACACCCGGCCTTGTTCCTACTCCTCCTCCCTTCTCCTCCATAGCTGCTGGCAGGAGCTCGAGCCGAGGCTCTAATGGCGGAGGCAATGCCGGACTGGTATGTGGTCCTGGTGTGTGGAGGCCTGGCGGTGCTGCTGGGGTTCTCCGTGCTCCTGTGCGCGATGATCCTGGATGATCATCGTGATGCTGCCGCATGAGTGTTAGCTCTTCGCGGTGGCGGCGATCATGTGGATTAGGCGCGGCCTCGGGGCTAACTGCTGTCGGAGTGCTAGGGCAGCTCGTGCTCGAATGAACACTCACAAATTTCTCTCACTGAGACTGTGGTGTCCTCGAGTGTGGTTAGATAGGCGCAAGAATGTGCTCAAGGATTTGTAACAGTGCGCGTGGTCGAGTGGTGGCTGCTGAGAGTTTGCTGTAACGATGATGCGCGAATAAAAAAAATCTATGCCGGGAAAATGCATATATACGCAACAATAACTCGGGGAAAAGAAATCTCCTCGAAAACATGTTGCGAGAGAAGAAATAATGAAAACAAAGCTAACAGCAGTAACACTACTCACAAAACAGGAACTAAAGGAAATCTGATCCATTGCACAAGGATTTTACGAACATGCTGCAACACATAAATACAAGTACTGGGACAATAAATACATCAGAGGCGTTTACATGGAAAACGGTAAAAGGACAGGGTCTTGACAAAATGCCTCTGGCACTGGGGCACACTCCTCTTCTATCGGGGGAAGCGGGTTGACCAGACGATGAATGCGCCCTTCTTGGTCAGGCCTCAGTGGTCTGCCAATAGCGATCCGAGGATTTAAATCAGCGAGGCTCTGGAGATAACCCATTACTCGCTGAGTTAAACGCTCCTGGGCAATGACGTACTGGGCAAGGTTGGCCAGTACTGGATCTCTCTCGATGCGCCCACCGGGAAAAGATGCAACTTCTCCGGGTGCTGCACGTCTCGGAAAATAATAGTACCCTCGCTCACTGGCGTAGGGCACCGCGAATCGAAGGCGGGTGAGCGCCTCGTACGCAGCAGCTTCTATGGCCATCTGCGGAGTCGGCATGGATTTCCCCACGAAGGAGACTTCCGTTGGATCTTGGTTTGGGTATGCGGGAGGGATGTGCACCACTGCCCAATATTTCGAGGTGGATGGGGAGATCCTCGATTTGAGCAGCTCGTACTGGGGTGGATGGGTGGCACTCATAGTATAGCAGGTAAAGTCCCACAATAACTTGACAAAACTGCCCGAGGTCGCGTCTGGGGTTCTCAGATGAATACTGGGGGTCGACATGGTAAGGAATGGCTCTGAGTGCGGCGCACAACGGTGAGGGGTGCTCGGCAAGGTCACGGAGCGGCCTTTATATAGCACCGGGGCTGGGATATCTACCCGGGTGGAAGGTAACTGGCTGACGATCCTGTACTCGGGTCAAATCCACAGATATACTCATCACATAAAGGGTGACGCATTACTGTGGGCGTTGACGGGGTTGGTTTTGGTAGCTGCGCCCGATATATAATAATGCAACTGTACGCCAACATACACATGCATAGCCACTACTCCAAAAATCAGAGCGCTCAAACAGACAGCATGCAACAAAAGCGATACAAGGACACACATCACAAAGCGTAGGAAAACTAAGGCTCGATACAACTTTGAGCGACTTAGTCTACTTCGTTAATGTCCAAGTGGGCTGGCCATGCGGACGCCGATGCTTCTCCATGGTTCTCACCGTCGGGGTTTGCTGGTTGAGGCTGAGGTGCTGCAGGGTCGGGGAGATGGTGATGACCATCCCGGGGGTTGTTGGCCCAAATCCCGTTGGAATGGGTTTCCAAAAGGCGACGAAGCGCTTCTGGGGTCACCAAAGTGCTCTGGTTGATGGCTGGCGCAGGCCTCAAGGGATCGATCGGGTGTCCGAACAGCACGACTGGGTTGTCGGTGGCGGCCTCCGCTTCTCTCCTCGCTGGGGCTCGGCGAACCAGCTCTCCACGAGCTGCGATCAGATCAAGAGTGACCTGGTCGAACAGTCGTTCTAGTGCGCTTATATAGCGCACCAAATGCAACAGCGCAGGATCCGTCTCGTGGTCTCCGTCGGCAACTTGGGGCGGCCTACCATACCCGTCACGACTGGGGTAGTAGTAGAACGAGCGACAGTTAACTCTGGGCGACAAGTGCCGGAGTTGGACTATAGCCTCTCGGGCTGCCAGTTGGATGGCTTGTGGCTCGAAGGAAGTTGTCCTTCCAGTGAACCTGTAGGGGCGTTCTGGCGACAGACCCCTACCGTAGATGTGCACAGTGGCCCAGTACTGACTGCTCTCACCGTACATGGGTCCCAGGTACACAACAAACTCAGGAGGCTCTTCTAAAGCATAGGCACGGCGGGTGAGGTTTGCGAGCACGGTCACAAAACCTCCAAGGTTGGTCGCTGTGGTCTCATTGTGAACAATGGGACCAGGCATCGTGGCTTGGGTTGGGAGAAAGAGGCTGTGCTGTGATGGAGGCTAGCGTGCCCTTTTTATAGGAAAAAGGGATGGAGTCTTCCTCTGCACGCTTGCGATAGAGACGGGTTGGGTGTCGGTTACTGGCGCGTGATCGATGGGCTAGGCTGATAGGTTGGGCACCGTCCGCCGGAAAGGGCGTCGGGTCACTGTGGAGCTATCTTACGCGGGAAGCTTGACCGGGGTTAGGCTAAGGTCTGGTGGTTTGGTTAACCTAGTTTTATTGACCTGGCTAAGATAGGATTAGCCAATGGTCAGCCTGGCTCTGATACCAAGTCTGTCACGACTGGATTTTTGGGGTATAAATTCCCAGAAAAACGGCCTGTGCGCTCATCAGCCCCAGGATTACTGTTAGCTGATGAGGTACCAACTTGATACAAGAATTCCAAGCAAGTACAAATATATGAGGTACAAGACCATTTAGGCCTAGGGGTACAACATTTGGTTTCTAATGATCGAGGGCGGAAGCGATTGGGTGCATCTACGTCTATGGGACTCCATTTCCCACAAGAACAGCTGACCAGGCTAACTCCTATCTTCGCGAGGCTGCACACGTCAACGCGTAGGTTGTCACCACGGTGCTCATCTCCAAGCGAGGAATCTGGCCAAGACAATAGCCAGGGACAAGCCAGTGAGTACGTTTGAATATACTCGCAAACATTAAGAACACGGGTATAATAAATCGAGAACATGCTCTGGATTATTATGTAATCACACGTCTGTCACGAAAAGGTACGAAAACCATGATGCACACATGTGGTTAAAAATAATTCAAAGTAAAATACTGGGTGCCAAGCGAGTGTCTGAAAGACTCCTCGAGCGGAAAATGCGGAACAATAATGCCACAGTCGAGCGTCGGGGCGACACCACATAAAGGGCTTATAACAGAAAATAATAGACAGTGCATGCCGCAGTCGGACGTCTGAGCGACATCACATAAAGGGCTTATATTTAAAGTAAGAAAACAAGTACACGCCACAGTCGGACGTCTGCGCGACGTCACATAAAGGGCTTATAAAAGATAAAAGAACAACAGGCATGCCGCAGTCGGGCGTCTGAGCGACACCACAGAAGGGGCTTATAAGAAAAATAATCACAGCGAATATCCAGGAGGTAGGACCATCCCAGGGACACTCAATCAAATACCTAAAATAAAAGGTTAGTCCAAAATAACAAAGATCATAATCCATAGGGGCCACGATCATGAATAATATTTAGTACAGTCGTTTCTCCATCCGAAGACCGATAATATAGCCAAGTCGTATCTCCATCCGAATACCGTTACTGAGTTCTAATCAAATCGTTCTCCATCCAAATACCGTTATCAGATTTCTATTCAGACAGTGCTTCTTACTCAAGAACATGACTATCCAACGGGGTATACCCTCTGCAGAGGGCGTACCATTTTCCACGAGTAAAGGGATTACTCAGTCCCTCGGGACTAATTCCGTCTACGGTCTTTTGATTGAAAACACGCCTGACCTGCACACACCAGCTTAACTCACCAGTGTCTGGAATCACCCACGACACCTGCCAAGCAAAACTCTAAGTGGGGAGGCTACAACCTCGACGTAGCATGGGATCACAAAATTTATACCGCGTGCAAACTGGGGAAGCTATCCCCTTCGGCTACAACCAAAACACCCATGCCCCGGACCGAATGACTGGCTTTAATCCATGGCCATGGGACCCTCATCACGGCCTCTCTGTACGGTGTGTGCTTTGGAAAGGGGTTGACAACCTACTGAACCATACCCTGTCCCCTGCAGGGACAAGTGGTGGTACCGACAAAGAAGGAAGCTACTGATCAAGACTCGGTCTACAACCGACTCAGGTGGTCTAAGTATCCACCAACAACATTACCACTAGTGAAATAAACCACCACTCCTCGAGCCTCACCATGCTATGCCGGGCATACTCGTCTCAACGAGGGATTAGGGACAAGCTCGTGTCTACCCAAGACCACGACTTTCCCGGCTTCCTACCGGTGCGCAAGAGAAGCTCACGAGGGTGATCCAAATCCGTAGTGTATCCATTGCTGACCACAAAACAACTCCAAGGTGCACTCATGCACAAGACATTATCAGTACATACACTATCACGCGCCCCAAGTCAAAAGGTGTTGTGATCACATCCAAACACCACAACAAAATATTATGCCAGAGTTCAGAAATGCTAGCCTTCAAGAGTATGCAAAGGATGCACTTATTGGAAGCTTTCCTTTTCCTCCAAAAATCCTATTTTGCAAAACACACACACACAAATATTTCAAACACAGTACCAAAACCTGTCTCAAATATTTTTTAAACAAATCTTAAAATAAACTAGATGAAATTTGAGAGAGGTAGGAAAAAGAATCAACTCATTTGGAGTTTTATTTTAAAAGTTATAGCCAGTCACAGTTTGGTCAACTCTGTTTTTAAATAAAACCAGAAAAAGGAAAACGCTTCGAGGGAAAATACGCTTTCGCAGCAGAGAAACGTACGCGGGGTTTTGCGCCTTCACTTAAACAGAGAGAGGGCGGACGTGCGAGTCACTGACAGTGGGTCCAGAGGGCCCACTAGTCAGGTTTGACTGGTCTCCCCCTCCCTCCTTTCTCTGTGCCCGAACGGTGGCGAGGCTCCGGCGGGCGCCGGCGACGAACGGCGGCTCGTCGAGGGCATCCAAGGGCGGGGATGGAACGGCAAGACCGAGGCGGTCCTCGGGGTGGTAGTTGGGTCGGCGGAGGTGGAAGGAGTCGCCGGCGGCGAGCTCCGCGGCGGAGAGAAGCTACGGTGGTGAAGTGCTTTTTGTGCTCCGGTGGTCTCTGATCGAAGATGAGTAGCTGGGCAGCTCCGCAAGGACCAGAGGGAGTGACTGGTGGTGCTGGTTGGGCGAGAGGGTGGCCGGTTGCGACGAATCGCACCGGAGCTTCGCGGCGGCCGGGCTTGCCGAAGTTGAGGGAGACGGCCACTATAGGTCCATTCACTACGCGGGAAGCTCTTCGAGGAGTGTCTGAAGTCGCATGAGTGCTCGGAGGGGCTCGGGGACCCTTTATATAGCGTGACGAGGTTGGCTCCGCGGCGGCAGCAGATAAGATCGCCTGCGACCGCTTTCCCGTAGTTGCAGGGCATCGTGGCGGCGACGAATGTGTTCCGATGAGCGGGAGGATAAGCACGGCCTGTGCTCCGGGGCAGCTGGCGCGCGCTGGTGGTTTGGGCGGTGCCATCCGCGGCGGAATCCGCTGCCGACGCCGGCGTGCCGCCAAGGGCGCGGCCAGCGGCTTAGCATGGCGACAGAGCTACCTTGGAGCAGGGGGCGGCTAGTGTGTGGTTCAGCGATGCAGAGGGGGCCAGGGTCGGGTCGCGTCGAGGGCGGCAGTGCGGCGTGTCGGCGTAGTGCGCGCGCATGCAAAACGTGCGCTCTGGGCGCGCCCAGAGCACGCACGGCACCTGCTCGACGAAATGCCAGCGCGCTCTAGAGCTCGAGGGTGGAGCTGGCACTGCACAGGATGGAGGTAGGGGTAGCAAGACACTCAGTGGACAAGGTGGATAGGTCAGGAGTTCAAGTCCACAATGCAAACCAGGGAGCTTGCCAAAAGTGGCTGTGCACACCAGGTGTTTGACAGAATGCCAGATGCACTTAGGCAACTCTTGGAGTGGCCAAAATCTCCATATCAGTGTCTCTTTAGATGCAGGAGATGGTGGTAAGGTCAGTTTGGCAAAAACAGAAAGTTGATAGTGCAAGTTTTGCAAAACTCCAGTTTTGGGCAGAAAGAAAAAGGGTTTAGAACATGCATTTCAAAACCTCCAATGAGCCCAATCTCCTGGACTTAAGAGTTTGGTAGGGAGGGCTGCAAGTAGGAAAAGGCTCAGGATTACTAGAGCAAGGAAAAATAAGGTTGCAGTACAAATCACCAATTGGACCAGAATGCAAAAGAGGCTGATCCACTCAAATTTTCCATGGAACATCACTGGGTTTTTGCTTGAAGATGAATGGTATACATCCACTGACATCTCCAAACACTTGGGGTGTCACAGCTGCCTTGAGCGCCCATGGCCTTGTGCCCCTGCCGTCCTAGCAACAGCAGCAACAACCTCGCCGGAGATGAGTTCCCCGCCGTGCCCTGATCCCTTCCTTCCCTATCTGCTCTCTCTTTTTCTCTCTCTCGCTCACGCTGCTCTCTCTCTCTGTTGTCCTCGCAGTGCCGCCATGGAGGCCCCAACTCCAACCCATAGCAGCTGCGCTGCCGAAGTCGCCATCACCTCATCCCCTCGTCCAGTTCCCGGCGACCGGGTCGTCTCCCCGTCGTTGCCATCTTGCTGTCATGGCGCGGTTGTGCCCGAAGAGATGCCCGTGTCGCTTTGCCCAGGCCAGTCCCTCGCGCGCCGTCCTTCTCCTCCTTCCTTCCTTCTTTTCTTCTATGTGTCCCTTCTCAGTCCTCTGCCTCTCTCTGTACAGGACGAACAGGAGGAGCTCCGTCTGCGCCATGGATGCCCTGCCTCGCCAGATCCATCCATTCCCCTCGTCCCGCGCCCTGGATGCGGTCGATCCGAGCTTCCCCATGCCCAAGACCGCGCCGCCCCTTCGCTCTGCTCTCGGCCACCAGCGCCGTGCTCGCCTCCTCTGCTTCGCCCCTGCACGAGCAGAACGGCCCCGCCCTGCTTCGCGTCTGTCCAGATCCGGCGCTGGCCCGCCGTCTTCGACCTCCCTCTACATGCCCGCAAGCTCGCCGCCGCTAGCGTCCTCACCAAGACCTGCCGCTGCCACGCCATGCTTCGTCTGAAGCCACTGCGCCAAGCCTTGCCTGCTTCGCCTCCTGCCTTTGAGCGCAGGACGACGAGCGTGGGCCTCGTCCAGCCTCGCCATCTCCAGCGCCCCGCTTGGGCCTCCTCTCCAAGGCCTCAAGGCCCGATGTGAGCATCTCCCCCGTGCCTTGGGCCAGATCTCAGCGGCCCGTGTCATGTTTTTTTCCAGTTCCGCGAATATAGCATTATCCCAGGTTTTACCTGTTTTACAGAAAAGTCCCTCCAGATCATGCATTTAATAACTCACAAATGGTGCATCAGATTAAAATGATTAATATATGAAAAGTGCTTAGAATTTCATCTAGTTTCATATTATGCCACTCTCATCCATGTTAAGAATGTCTAACTTGTTGTTTGTTTAATTTTGCATAAATGTCATGTTAAAATGTTTTATTTCATAACTAAATAACTGTAGCTCCGAATTAAATAAAGTTTATATGTAAATGGGGTAGAAAAATGTATAGATTAACATGTTGCACTTTATTTTCCTGTTTAAAAACAATAAAATATGGTTTTAGGCAGAACAGTACCAATTCCAAAATATGCATATGAGGATTTTCCGGAATTGTTATTTGTTGTTCCGGCCTCATTTAAACTTGCCTAAGTAGTTATTTTACTTATGCTTAACCCCTTGCCATGTTGAATAACATTTAATATTGTCGGGTAGCTTAAACGAGAGCGAACTAAATAACTCGAATGTGGTGTTTCGTCAATATGCAACTCGTTGCAAATTGAGCTCCACTTAATTTGTAGTATTGTTTGTTGCACTTTGCCATGCCATGCCTCATTAAACCGGACATGCATCATACTTGTTTGCGCATCATGCCATGTGTATGTGGTGGTTGTTTACTATGTTGTTTGTTTCTTTCTGGGTTGCTTCTGTCGTAGCTTCGGTTTCGTTCCGGAGTTGTGAGGATTCGTTCGACTACGTCCGTTTGTCTTCTTCATGGACTCGTTCTTCTTCCTAGCGGGATTTCAGGCAAGATGACCATACCCTCGAAATCACTTCTATCTTTGCTTGCTAGTTGTTTTGCTCTATTGCTATGCCGCGCTACCTACCACTTGCTATATCATGCCTCCCATATTGCCATGTCAAGCCTCTAACCATCCTTCCTAGCAAACCATTGTTTGGCTATGTTACTACTTTTGCTCAGCCCCTCTTATAGCGTTGCTAGTTGCAGGTGAAGATGAAGTTTGTTCCATGTTGGGACATGGATATGTTGGGGTATCACAATATCTCTTATTTAATTAATGCATCTATATACTTGGTAAAGGGTGGAAGGCTCGGCCTTATGCCTGGTGTTTTGTTCCACTCTTGCCGCCCTAGTTTCCGTCATACCGGTGTTATGTTCCTTGATTTTGCGTTCCTTACGCGGTTGGGTGATTTATGGGACCCCCTTGACAGTTCGCTTTGAATAAAACTCCTCCAGCAAGGCCAACCTTGGTTTTACCATTTGCCTACCTAAGCCTTTTTCCCTTGGGTTCTGCAGACTCAAGGGTCATCTTTATTTACCCCCCGGGGCCAGTGCTCCTTCGAGTGCTGGTCCAAACCGAGCGATGTCCGGCGCCCCCTGGGCAACCAGGGTCTATGCCACCCCGACGTCTTGCTCATCCGGTGTGCCCTGAGAATGAGATATGTGCAACTCCTATCGGGATTTGTCGGCACATCGGGCGGCTTTGCTGGTCTTGTTTTACCATTGTCGAAATGTCTTGTAAACCGGGATTCCGAGACTGATCGGGTCTTCCCGGGAGAAGGAATATCCTTCGTTGACCGTGAGAGCTTATAATGGGCTAAGTTGGGACACCCCTGCAGGATATAAACTTTCGAGAGCCGTGCCCGCGGTTATGTGGCAGATGGGAATTTGTTAATATCCGGTTGTAGAGAACTTGAAACTTGACTTAATTAAAATGCATCAACCATGTGTGTAACCGTGATGGTCTCTTTTCGGTGGAGTCCGGGAAGTGAACACGGCTTTTGGGTTATGTTTGACGTAAGTAGGAGTTTAGGATCACTTCTTGATCATTGCTAGTTGACGACTGTTGCGTTGCTTCTCTTCTCACTCTTATTTGCGTATGTTAGCCACCATACATGCTAGTGCTTGCTGCAGTTCCACCTCACTACCTTCTCCTACCCATAAGCTTAAATAGTCTTGATCTTGCGGGTGTGAGATTGCTGAGTCCTCGTGACTCACTAGATAATTCCAAACAGTTGCATGTGCCGACGATACCAGTGCAGGTGATGCAACCGAGCTCGAGTGGGAGTTCGACGAGGACCTTGGTCGTTACTATGTTTCGTTTCCTGATGATCAGTAGTGGAGCCCAGTTGGGACGATCGGGGATCTACCTTTTGGGGTTATCTTCTTTTCATTTGGATTTGACCATAGTCGGTCTATGTGTGGATTTTGGATGATGTATGAATTAATTTATGTATTGGGTGAAGTGGCGATTGTAAGCCAACTCTGTTTATCCCATTCTTGATCATTACATGAGATTGTGTGAAGATGACCCTTCTTGCAACAATACCTACAATGTGGTTATGCCTCTAAGTCGTGCCTCGACACGTGGGAGATATAGGCGCATCGTGGGTGTTACAGGGGAGGCGCAGAATCCCTGCTGCCTTTATAAGGGGATAAGGACTCCCTTTCGCACCCACGCTTTCTTCCCGATCCATTCCCCTCCGCCCAAGCTCCAGCGCCCAAGCGTTCATCTTCTCTGCCCACAAAGGCCTTCCGAGAATGTCCGGATCCGGAGCAGGAGGCAAATGGATGGCCTCTACCGTCCGGGAGAAGGATATCAAAAAGCTTCCGGAGGACGGGTATCTGGCCAAGAAAATCAGCCATCGTCTCCCGACGGCGGGACACATCGTCCCTACTCTGGAACCCCGCAAGAGGGTTGTATTCCTCCCTCACTTTGTCCGCGGGCTAGGGTTTCCCCTCCGCCCATTCGTTCGCGGCATCATGTATTATTATGGGATCGATCTTCACGATCTGTCCCCTAATTCCTCCCTCAACATCTCGACATTCATTGTCGTGTGCGAGGCTTTTCTCCGCATCTCGCCACATTTCGGCTTATGGCTGAAGATTTTTAATGTGAAGCCCAAGGTAGTGGGAGGCGAGCACACCGAGTGCGGGGGCGCTATTGTGAGCAAGATGCCCAACATTACATGGCCAACATGCACCTTTAACGATTCCGTCAAGGAGTGGCAACAGCAGTGGTTTTACATCACTGAGCCCCGCGGCACGGAATGGGCCGCTACTCCCGAGTTTCGATCCGGTGTGTCACGACCGGTTTTTCAATAAAATAATTATTGAGAGACCAATCCCTTTTACGGACCAGTAAGGAAGAATTCCTTCTCACTGGTAGACAATATCTTGGTCACAGAAGAAAAATACCAGGAGTACTGAATATAATACAAGGTTGAGCGGAGACTGCTCAACAATTATTACATGCACGCCGATAAAACAAGACGGCGGATAGGGTGGCAAACTACTAACTCACGATAATAATGGTGGAAATATCACCGCGAAGCGAGTGATATGACTCCTGAAGACTACAGCTCTTCGAGCATCGGAGTGAAGCTCGTGGAGACTTATTGCGGGTGGCGGAAACGTATATAAAACAAGTGACCAAAATCCGGGATCGCGCATGACTAACTGGGACTCCTCTAGGCGTCGGACGCGCTATCAAACTCTTCATCCAAGAGATCGCCTTCGCCAACATCTGGCCAAATCAACAAGCCAGGTGAGTACTATGAAAGTACTCGCAAGACAGTTCGGACATAAGATATAACAAATGTAAACATGAAGCATATGAACAATTAACCAGTGCGTTCAGACATAGAGATAATAAATACGGGGTGCCAAACGAGGGTCTGAATGACTCCTCGAGAGGAAACTGCAGAATAGTAATACTGGTGCCAAACGAGTGTCTGAATGACTCCTCGAGAGGAAAATGCAGAATAGTAATACTGGTGCCAAACGAGTGTCTGAATGACTCCTCGAGAGGAAAATGCAGAATAGTAATTGCCACAGTCGGGCGTCGGGGCGACACCACATAAAGGGCTTATAACAGAAAACAAAGGTAGTGCGTGCCACAGTCGGACGTCGGAGCCACATCACATAAAGGGCTTATATTTAAAGTAAGAAACAAGAACACGCCACAGTCGGACGTCTGCGCGACGTCACATAAAGGGCTTATATTGTAGCTTAATAACTCAATAGCTCGGGAACATAAATTATCACAAGCACGAGACAAATATAAAGTTAGTCCATCCACAGGAATAACAAATAAACTGGATTTACCACTTGAGCTTGTTCACCGGGGACAAGTTTTCCACGCGGATAGATATGGATATACTGATTACACTACTTGATCATGGGTACGATGACTTGGAAGGAATTGACTCTGCAGAGTTTGTACTTAACCACAACCAACGGATTTCAGTAGTCACGGGGACTAGTTCCGTCTACGGTGTTCTGGAAGAAACACGTCTAACCAGTACACACCCAATTCAACCTTCTGAAGCCAGGGATCACCCTCGGCAACGTTCAAGAAAAACCTTGAGACGGGGAGGCTACAACCTCGCGTAGCATGGGATCAAATTTCTATACGCGCGCTCTAAGGGGGTGCCCCCCTCTCGGTCCCAACCAGAAACACCCATGCCCCCTGACCGGATGACTGGCTTTAATCCTGGGCCAAGGTACCATCATCCCGGCCTCTCTGTTTGGTGTGTACACGGAAAGAGGTTACCAACTTTCTAAACCGCATCCCCGGCAAATGAAACATGTGGTAGCACGGAAGGGGGAAAGAACGATAACGTGACTCCGTCCACGTTAACGTCGGAGAAAGTCGGATGACGCAAGGCTGGTATGCTACAACAGTACCACCTTGCTGCCCTTCATGTCACCACATGATTAGGCCATCTCTCATCAGAGATCATCGCAACTTTGGAACATGCGGGGAAAAGAACGATAACGTGACTCCGTCCACGTTAACGTCGGAGAAAGTCGGATGACGCAAGGCTGGTATGCTACAACAGTACCACCTTGCTGCCCTTCATGTCCCCACATGACTAGGCCATCTCTCATCAGAGATCATCGCAACTTTGGAACATGCGGGTAGTTGCCTTACAAGCAACGAGGTATTTACCGACACTCATATGCCACGCACAAACTTTCACGCAAACATGCAAAACATCTGTCATATCAAATGTTCAAAACATGCTTGCCTGGTTCGGAAAAGTCGGAGGATAGCTCGACGAAGTTCGCGGCTTCGTCACCTCTTCCGGATCCTACGGCAATCACGAAAACGGGCACAAACATGAAAACCAATGGGTGCACAGAAACTTCTCCAAATATTTTTCAACTAAATCCCATAAAAAACTAGACAAAATTTTAAGACTGTCAGAAAAAGAATCACTCAAAAATCCCTTTTTAATAAAAAGTTATAAAGGTTTCTGTCCAGGGACTTATCTGTAATGAAATAGAAAAGTTCCAGGGTTTAAACTGAGAAAACAGAAAACGCTTCGGAAAGAAATGCGCTAGCTAAAGAGGGAAAGCGTATTTTGCCCGAAGGCGCCAATAGAAAATGGTTCGCGAAAGAATAGCACAGAGGCTGACATGCGGGGTCCACATGTCAGGTTTGAAAAGCTCGCCGGCGCCCGAAGACTGCGGTGGACGCCGGCGTCGAACCACGGCGAGTTAGGAGGATCGGAGGGTACCAAGAGCTTCAGCGTCTTCTTCCGCGTCGGTGGGTGGTGGACTCGACCAACGGGGAGCACCACGTCGACAGCGACACTTTCTCCGGCGGGCGGCGGCTCGGGTGGTGGTGGAGAACTCCGGTGGAGGGCTGCAAACTTCGAATTGAAGCGTGGGTCAGAAAGAGGGATGCATGGTGAAGCTACTGGCAAGAGAAGGGAGGCAGAGGTGCACACACGGGGGCGAATCGAGCTGGATCCTGTGGCGGGTCGCGGCGGCCGGAGTCGAGGAAGGAGACCTCCTCGGGGCTCTTCCAGTGGCTAGGCGTGCTCTAGGTAGAGTGCAGGGATGGTGGGTGCTCGAGTTGAAGCTCGGGGCCTCTATTTATAGGCGGATCGACGGGGTGGCCGTGAACGGAGAATCTCCGGCGAACGATTACGGCGATGCGGTGGATTGGTAGGAAGTTTGAGTGGCCAGGCAGCATCAGTGGAGGTTACTGGTGTCATTCCACAGCTAAACGGAGTTGGTCTTGGCGTAATGGCGTCGGTCCATGGTGAGATGACCGCACGGGCTCGACGGCGGCAGTGAGCGCGCTCCGCGCCCTGCGGTTCACGACGAGGGTGGCAGCACGTTCGGGTGAGTGGAAGGCCACGCGGCGAGCTCCGGTGGTTTGGGCGGCGCTGGGTGGCGCCGCCAGCGCCGTGCCTCCCGCTGGCGGCCGCAAAGCCGCCGCTGGCGTCGGTCACGGGGCGGCGCACCTTCTGTTGCTCGTCGCCAACGTCCGCAAGGTGCCAGGCGTTCGTGCGGTGCAGGAACAAAGGGGAGGGGACGAGGAGCAAGGCGACACAGTGGCACTGGCGAGATCGACGTCGGGTTCTGAAGAAAACGACAGTGCACTGCAGTGTTCTCTGAACTTAACTGAAACTTGACATTGACAATGCACTGCAGGTGTTCGACAGAAAGATTTGGCTATGAGATAAATTTTTCTGGGGCTGTAACTTGGTGAGGTGACCACTCAATGCACCCAGAGGCTGCCTGATTTTACTTGGAATTTTTGGAGAAAGTTTTGAATGAATTTCACCAAATTTGACAAATCTGGTCCAAACTTGCAGTAATTTTAGTTTGAAAAATTTGAACTGAAGACCAGTGGATCTTCATGGATCTAGGTTGAGGGTTCAAAAGACTAGGAGGGGAAAAAGGTTTGGGGGCAAGAAACAAAGTAGAAAGTGTATCTCCTTTGTAAATCACCAATGGCTAGAATAGAAGACAGAAATTTGTTTGAATAAGATTTAAATTGAAATAATCACATGGGGAGGTTCAACCTGCTGGATTTGGTGCAAATCATGATCCAAAGGTGAGGGAAGGGTTAGGAGAGAGTATTTGTACTAAGGCCATGGCAAGAGGGAATTGTTGAAAGTGGCAAAGGATTATTCCAAAAGCCATAGTGCAAATTTCAAAGAGATTTTCAAAAGGCATTTTTCCAAATTGAAAAGTATTTTGTCTTGAGTCCAAATGAAAAGCAAGAACCTCCAAGACCCAAAAACAGATCTTGGGTGAATCCAAATAAAACTTTTGCCATAAAAAAATATTTGAAAGGGAGAGTTCTTTTGAAGAAAAATTTAAATCACCTCCCTCAAGTCAAATAATTTTTTTTTTAAAATCCAAATAAAAACTTGGGTGTCACAACACCTACCCCTTTAGGAAAAATCTCGTCCTCGAGATTTCTGCTGATCCTCAAATAGATATGGATACTCTTCCCGGAGGAAATCTTCCCTTTCCCATGTAGCTTCATCCTCAGTGTGGTTGCTCCACTGAACCCTGAAAAATCTTGTCGTTTTCTGACGGGTCCTCCGTTCAGACTCTTCTAAAATCTTTACTGGTCTTTCTCTGTAGGTGAGATCTGGTTGCATATCAATGTTCTCATGAGGTACATGCTTCTCCGGGTTACTTACACATTTTCTCAACTGTGAGACGTGGAATACGTCATGGACGTCTGACAGCTCCTTGGGTAGGTCTAGTTGGTAGGCTACCGTGCCTCTTCGTGCCTTTACACAAAATGGTCCAATAAATCTTGGGGCTAGCTTCCCCTTAATTTTGAACCGTTGCAGACCCCTCATAGGAGATACTCGGAGGTATACGGAATCACTGGGTTCAAAGCTGACCTCACGATGCTTCTGATCATAGTAGCTCTTTTGTCGGCTCTGTGCTGTCTTGAGTCTGTCCCTGATTTGTTTAACTTTCTCGTCGGCCTCTTTAAGCATGTCTGGGCCGAAGATACGGCTGTCACCTGTTTCTGACCAATTCAGTGGGGTACGACACCTTCGTCCGTACAATGCTTCAAAGGGTGCCATTTGCAAGCTGGCTTGGTAACTGTTGTCGTAAGCAAATTCGGCATATGGCAAACTCTCTTCCCAACTGGATCCATAGGTGAGCACACAGGCTCTTAGCATATCCTCTAGGATTTGGTTTACACGTTCCGTTTGTCCATCAGTCTGAGGGTGGTATGCTGTACTGAAAGCTAGTTGCGTGCCCAGAGCTTGTTGTAGGTGATCCCAAAATTTGGAGACGAATTGTGTGCCTCGGTCTGATATTATAGTCTTTGGGACTCCATGCAAGCAAACTATACGGGAGAGATAAAGTTTGGCCAGTCTTTGTGTGGAGTAGGTAGTCTTCACGGGAATGAAATGAGCAACCTTGGTTAGTCGGTCTGTGATGACCCATATGGCGTCATTCCCGCGTTGTGATCGGGGTAATCCGACAATGAAGTCCATTCCTATTTCATCCCATTTCCACTCCGGTATCCTGTTTGGCTGGAGTAGCCCAGCTGTCTTTTGATGCTCGGCCTTGATGCGCTGACATGAATCGCAACAAGCAATGAATGTGGCTATATCTCTTTTCATACCGTGCCACAAAAATCTTTCCTGAATGTCCTTGTACATTTTGGTTCCTCCAGGATGGATCGAGTATGGAGCGGTGTGGCTTTCCGTCAAGATCTGTTGCTTGAGTTCCTCAATGTTAGGTACGCAAAGTCTGTCTCCGTACCATAATGTTCCTTCACTGTCTGTGAAGAACTCTGAAGCCTTACCAAGGTTCATTTTCTTCTTTATGCCTTCGATGCTGGGATGTCCCTGTTGAGCCTTCTTAATTTGTTCCACCAGGGTGGGTTGTATCTCCAGATTTGATATGGTGCCCTCAGCGACTAACATCATGTTGAGCCTAGCGAACTCTTTCTGAAACTCAGGCCTCAAGTTTTGTGGACCGTCATTGTCCGGGCTGGGGTTCCGACTAAGGGCATGGACCACTACATTTGCTTTCCCTGGATGGTAGTGAATACCGACATCATAGTCCTTGACCAGTTCCAACCAGCGTCGTTGGCGTAAATTTAGCTCTGGCTGTGTGAAAATATATTTGAGGCTCTTATGGTCCGTATATATTTCACAGCGATTTCCCAACAGAAAGTGCCTCCACTCCTTGAGTGCATGTATAACTGCTGCTAGCTCCAAGTCATGTGTTGGGTAATTTTCCTCATGTTTTCGCAGCTGCCTGGAGGCATATGCGACAACTTTGCCATCCTGCATTAGTACGCATCCGAGACCTTTTCGAGACGCGTCACAATAAACTTCAAAACTCTTGTGTATGTCTGGCACAGTTAAGACCGGTGCGGTTGTCAGCTTCTTCTTGAGTTCTTGGAAGCTTTTCTCGCATGCTTCCGTCCATACAAATTTCTTGTCCTTCTTGAGCAACTGTGTTATAGGTTTTGCCACAGTGGAGAATCCTTCAATAAATCTTCTGTAATATCCGGCCATTCCTAGGAAACTCCGCACATCAGTAACGTTGGCGGGTGGCTTCCAGTCAAGTATGGCCTTGACTTTTTCTGGGTCTACGGCCACGCCTTCTTGGTTCAGTATATGGCCTAAGAAACCAACTTGTCTTAGCCAAAATTCGCACTTGCTAAATTTGGCGTACAACTGATGTTTCCTTAATTCTCCCAAAACAATTCTGAGGTGCTCAGCATGCTCTTCTAGTGTCCTTGAGTAAACCAGAATATCGTCAATGAATACCACCACAAATTTGTCCATGAATTTCATGAACACTTTGTTCATGAGGTGGACGAAATATGCGGGGGCGTTCGTTAGTCCAAAAGGCATCACTGTAAACTCGTATAACCCATATCTGGAAGAGATTGCTGTCTTGGGGATATCTTCTGTCCGTACCTTCAATTGGTGATATCCCGATCTCAAATCAATTTTTGAGAATACCTTGGCTTGTGCGAGCTGGTCAAACAAATCATTTATCCGTGGCATCGGATATTTGTTTTTGATGGTGACCATATTCAGGGCTCGATAGTATATACACAGTCTCAGTGTCCCATCCTTCTTCTTGGCGAACAACACTGGCGAACCCCATGGTGAGGAGCTGGCTCGAATAAATCCTTTGTCCAATAACTCCTTTATCTACTTCTTCAACTCCACCAATTCTGAGGGTGCCATTCTATATGGCTTCTTATAGATGGGAGCGGTGCCAGGTGCTTGTTCGATGCTGAATTCTATTTCTCGGTCTGGTGGCATGCCTGGTAGTTCTTCAGGGAACACATCAGGAAACTCGCATACCACTGGAACTTTTCTCAGTTCTGCAATGTCCATTTTGTTCTGTTTTGGTTGCTGTGATCATGGCCTTTCTTGAGCGAAAACTCTTATTGTCTTGCCGTGATGGTGAGTGAGAATCACTGTCCGATTGAAACAGTCGATGAATCCTTTGTTGGTGGTCAACCAGTCCATCCCTAAAATGACATCCAGTCCTTTACTCTCCAACGCGATGAGATTCGCGTGGAATTGTAGTCCTTCGAACTCAATGACCACTCCTTGGCAGTAACCCTGAGCGATTTGCTTATTTCCGGGGGACTTGATGATCATAGATTTTTCCAAGGGAAGTATCAGAAAACCATGTTGCAAAACAAAACTCTTCGAAACGAACGAATGGGAAGCTCCAGAATCAAACAAAACCGTGGCAGGTACTGTGTTGACAGGGAACGTACCGAGCACGATGTCTGGGGCATTCTGCGCTTCTTGCCTGGTCACAAGGTTCAGGTGAGCCTTCCTGTGGTTGTTGTTGGGGTTGAAATTGTTGCGCTTGGGGGCTGGATTGTTTCCACCATTGTTTGGCTTGGGTGCCGAGTTCCTTGGCTTTGGGCACTGCTTAGCATAATGCCCTTCTAGACCACAAGCATACAGGTGCCCCTGGACGGTACGTGTACTCCTTGTCCCTGGCATGAAACTGTCCGACGGGCTTTGGATTAGTAGTCGTGGATCTCCTTGCGTCTGTCCTTGGGACCTCAGTCTTGCTTCGGTTTCTGTGGGCAAGAGTCGTCTTGTCCCTCTTTCGCTTACGGATATCTTCCAGACTACGGCGCTCATTTTCCAAGGTAATGGCCTTGTCAACCAGAGTTTTAAAATCCGGAAAGGTGTGTACAATCAGTTGGCATCTTAGTGCTGGTGCCAGGCCGTCCAGGAATTTTTCCATCTTCTTGCTTTCTGTTATGTGCTCGTCATAGGCATAACGAGACAGCCGGGTAAACAGACCGTTGTATTCTGTCACTAACATGCCTCTCTGCTTCAGGTCATCGAACTCTCTCTTGTTGATCTTTATGATGCTCCTGGGGATGTGTGCCCCACGGAAGCCTTCCTTGAACTCTTCCCAGGTGATGTTGTGTTCACTGGGATGCATGTGTAGGAAGTTTTCCCACCATGCTGCAGCTGCTCCAGTAAGGTAGTGTGGTGCATAAAGCACCTTCTCATGATCTGAACACTGAGCAATAATCAGTTTCCTTTCAATGTCACGAAGCCAATCATCGGCTTCCAGTGGCCTATCGGTGTGAGCAAAAGTTGAGGGGCGAGTCTTCTGTAACTCAGATAACTTGGAATGTGGTTGATAGGGTTCACGGTGGTTTCCCATATTGATGACATGATTCATCATCTCTTGGTGCTGTTGCTGACTTTGCTCGAAGAGACGGCATACTTGTGATAGGGCTGCTTCGCTGTCTTGTTGACTGGACTGACCCTGAGTGAAATTGTTGCTAGTCTGTGTCCCATAACCCTCTTCTGGCTGATTGGGCATAGAGCGAGTCCACGGGCGAGACATTTTTCCAGTCTGGGGTATTATTTTGCAAAACCCATGAGAAAAACCGTGCAGCACAAGGAAAATCTTGCAAAGGCAACCATTTAAAAGACTTCAAGGTTTTTCAAGAAAACATAAATGATTTTGCATGGAGAAGAACTGCTTAGCATAAAACTTACACGCGAAAATCACACGATACAGCACTCAGGATGCGCGTACACATTCCTGACATGTTATTTAGGCTAGCGTACTACTCCGGAAGGCAGCAAACACACCAATACAAACTAGCGAACAGATAAAACAACACATCATACAAGCAGACATGACGCGCGGCTACTCGGCGCTCTCAGTCGGAGATGGTGAAGATCTCCTTTCCCTTGCCGATGGCAAGACTCAGCGGTCCAGGAGAATCAACCTCCACCTCCTCTCTAGCTGGCTCCTGGCGCGTAACGCTGTGCTGCGGTGATGGTGCGGGGGCGACTGGTGGTAGAGCGGGTGCGGCAGGCGGTGCGGCTCTGACTGGAGTAGGAGCGATGACTCGGTCGAACTCCTCAGTGGTAGGCAGACGGCGAGCAGTGGCCAAAACGGCCGGTGCATACGAGGCTGAAGACGAGACGAATGTCAGAGGCGGTGCCGTGTTGAGAAGCTCCTTCCTGCTGGCAGGACCGCCCCAGACTAAGTCCATGCGGGCAGCCACAAGATAGTCCATGAGGTTGTCAAAAGACTCCTCCAGAGCCTTGAGATACTCCACAACCATCTCGATGGCTTCATCTTGCTCTCCCCGATGGCAGGCGAATGCATAGTGGCTGGTGTATGGCACATGGCATGGGAGGTAGCGGTAGCGACGAGTCTTCATCGTAGGAAGGATGTCCCGAAGGCGAGCTATCGCCTCACGGGCAGCCATCTGCATGGCATGCCTCTCCGTAGGCATGGCCCTTCCCACAAAACGGAAGTGGCGAGCTGCAGAACGTCCTCCCTTGAATTGCACCACAGCTTGGTGCATAGACACGTCGTCACTGAGCTTGTGCTGATACAGTGTGAACTCCGGGCGAGCTGCTGGCCCGATCGCGAGCTTGGTGATGGAGACGAGGAGCTTGACAAACCCCTCGGGCACGTTCGTGAACACTCGATTCTCACAGCTGCTGCCAGCCATCTACAAAAGTAGGCAAAAATTCTGAGTAGTCATGTCATAAATTTATGACGACCAACAGAAAATAGCTACAATTGCAAAATGCTGAAAAAGCACAAAAGACGCTAATAACCGATTAGCGATCGCACCTAGTGGCTTCCTACAGTCAGCCTGGCTCTGATACCAAGCTTGTCACGACCGGTTTTTCAATAAAATAATTATTGAGAGACCAATCCCTTTTACGGACCAGTAAGGAAGAATTCCTTCTCACTGGTAGACAACACCTTGGTCACAGAAGAAAAATACCAGGAGTACTGAATATAATACAAGGTTGAGCGGAGACTGCTCAACAATTATTACATGCACGCCGATAAAACAAGACAGCGGATAGGGTGGCAAACTACTAACTCACGATAATAACGGTGGTGGAAATATCACCGCGAAGCGAGTGATATGACTCCTGAAGACTACAGCTCTTCGAGCGTCCGAGTGAAGCTCGAGGAGACTTATTGCGGGTGGCGGAAGCGTATATAAAACAAGTGACCAAAATCCGGGATCGCGCAGGACTGACTGGGACTCCTCTACGCGTCGGACGCGCTATCAAACTCTTCATCCAAGAGATCGCCTTCGCCAACATCTGGCCAAATCAACAAGCCAGGTGAGTACTATGAAAGTACTCGCAAGACAGTTCGGACATAAGATATAACAAATGTAAACATGAAGCATATGAACAATTAACCAGTGCGTTCAGACATAGAGATAATAAATACGGGGTGCCAAACGAGGGTCTGAATGACTCCTCGAGAGGAAACTGCAGAATAGTAATACTGGTGCCAAACGAGTGTCTGAATGACTCCTCGAGAGGAAAATGCAGAATAGTAATACTGGTGCCACACGAGTGTCTGAATGACTCCTCGAGAGGAAAATGCAGAATAGTAATTGCCACAGTCGGGCGTCGGGGCGACACCACATAAAGGGCTTATAACAGAAAACAAAGGCAGTGCGTGCCACAGTCGGACGTCGGAGCGACATCACATAAAGGGCTTATATTTAAAGTAAGAAACAAGAACACGCCACAGTCAGACGTCTGCGCGACGTCACATAAAGGGCTTATATTGTAGCTTAATAACTCAATAGCTCGGGAACATAAATTATCACAAGCACGAGACAAATATAAAGTTAGTCCATCCACAGGAATAACAAATAAACTGGATTTACCACTTGAGCTTGTTCACCGGGGACAAGTTTTCCACGCGGATACATATGGATATACTGATTACACTACTTGATCATGGGTACGATGACTTGGAACGAATTGACTCTGCAGAGTTTGTACTTAACCACAGCCAACGGATTTCAGTAGTCACGGGGACTAGTTCCGTCTACGGTGTTTTGGAAGAAACACGTCTAACCAGTACACACCCAATTCAACCTTCTGAAGCCAGGGATCACCCTCGGCAACGTTCAAGAAAAACCTTGAGACGGGGAGGCTACAACCTCGCGTAGCATGGGATCAAATTTCTATACGCGCGCTCTAAGGGGGTGCCCCCCTCTCGGTCCCAACCAGAAACACCCATGCCCCCTGACCGGATGACTGGCTTTAATCCTGGGCCAAGGTACCATCATCCCGGCCTCTCTGTTTGGTGTGTACACGGAAAGAGGTTACCAACTTACTAAACCGCATCCTGGCAAATGAAACATGTGGTAGCACGGAAGGGGGAAAGAACGATAACGTGACTCCGTCCACGTTAACGTCGGAGAAAGTCGGATGACGCAAGGCTGGTATGCTACAACAATACCACCTTGCTGCCCTTCATGTCACCACATGATTAGGCCATCTCTCATCAGAGATCATCGCAACTTTGGAACATGCGGGGAAAAGAACGATAACGTGACTCCGTCCACGTTAACATCGGAGAAAGTCGGATGACGCAAGGCTGGTATGCTACAACAGTACCACCTTGCTTCCCTTCATGTCCCCACATGATTAGGCCATCTCTCATCAGAGATCATCGCAACTTTGGAACATGCGGGTAGTTGCCTTACAAGCAACGAGGTATTTACCGACACTCATATGCCACGCACAAACTTTCACGCAAACATGCAAAACACCTGTCATATCAAATGTTCAAAACATGCTTGCCTAGTTCAGAAAAGTCGGAGTCTAGCTCGACGAAGTTCGCGGCTCCGTCACCTCTTCTGGATCCTACGGCAATCACGAAAACGGGCACTAACGTGAAAACCAATGGGTGCACAGAAACTTATCCAAATATTTTTCAAATAAATCCCATAAAAAACTAGACAAAATTTTAAGACTGTCAGGAAAAGAATCACTCAAAAATCCCTTTTTCATAAAAAGTTATAAAGGTTTCTGTCCAGGGACTTATCTGTAATGAAACAGAAAAGTTCCAGGGTTTAAACTGAGAAAACAAAAAACACTTCGGAAAGAAATGCGCTAGCTAAAGAGGGAAAGCATATTTTGCCCGAAGGCGCCAACAGAAAACGGTTCGCGAAAGAATAGCATAGAGGCTGACATGCGGGGTCCACATGTCAGGTTTGAAAAGCTCGCCGGCGCCCGAAGACTGCGGTGGACGCCGGCGTCGAACCATGGCGAGTTAGGAGGATCGGAGGGTATCAAGAGCTTCAGCGTCTTCTTCCGCGTCGGTGGGTGGTGGACTCGACCAACGGGGAGCACCACGTCGACGGCGACACTTTCTCCGGCGGGCGGCGGCACGGGTGGTGGTGGAGAACTCCGGTGGAGGGCTGCAAACTTCGAATTGAAGCGCGGGTCAGAAAGAGGGATGCATGGTGAAGCTACTGGCAGGAGAAGGGAGGCGGAGGTGCACACACGGGGGCGAATCGAGCTGGATCCCGTGGCGGGTCGCGGCGGCCGCAGTCGAGGAAGGAGACCTCCTCGGGGCTCTTCCAGTGGCTAGGCGTGCTCTAGGTAGAGTGCAGGGATGGTGGGTGCTCGAGTTGAAGCTCGGGGCCTCTATTTATAGGCGGATCGACGGGGTGGCCGTGAACGGAGAATCTCTGGCGAACGATTACGGCGATGCGGTGGATTGGCAGGAGGTTTGAGTGGCCAGGCAGCATCAGTGGAGGTTACTGGTGTAATTCCACAGCTAAATGGAGTTGGTCTTGGCGTAATGGCGTCGGTCCACGGTGAGATGACCGCACGGGCTCGACGGCGGCAGAGAGCGCGCTCCGCGCCCTGCGGTTCACGACGAGGGTGGCAGCGCGTTCGGGTGAGTGGAAGGCCACGCGGCGACCTCCGGTGGTTTGGGCGGCGCTGGGTGGCGCCGTCAGCGCCGTGCCTCCCGCTGGCGGCCGCAAAGCCGCCGCTGGCGTCGGTCACGGGGCGGCGCACCTTTTGCTGCTCGTCGCCGACGTCCGCAAGGTGCCAGGCGTTCGTGCGGTGCAGGAACAAAGGGGAGGGGACGAGGAGCAAGGCAACACAGTGGCACTGGCGAGATGGACGTCGGGTTCTGAAGAAAACGACAGTGCACTGCAGTGTTCTCTGAACTTAACTGAAACTTGACATTGACAATGCACTGCAGGTGTTCGACAGAAAGATTTGGCTATGAGATAAATTTTTCTAGGGCTGTAACTTGGTGAGGTGACCACTCAATGCACCCAGAGGCTGCCTAATTTTACTTGGAATTTTTGGAGAAAGTTTTGAATGAATTTCACCAAATTTGACAAATCTGGTCCAAACTTGCAGCAAGTGTAGTTTGAAAAATTTGAACTGAAGACCAGTGGATCTTCATGGATCTAGGTTGAGGGTTCAAAGGACTAGGAGGGGAAAAGGTTTGGGGGCAAGAAATAAAGTAGAAAGTGTAGCTCCTTTGTAAATCACCAATGGCTAGAATAGAAGACAGAAATTTGTTTGAATAAGATTTAAATGGAAATAATCACATGGGGAGGTTCAACCTGCTGGATTTGGTGCAAATCATGATCCAAAGGTGAGGGAAGGGTTAGGAGAGAGTATTTGTACTAAGGCCATGGCAAGAGGGAATTGTTGAAAGTGGCAAAGGATTATTCCAAAAGCCATAGTGCAAATTTCAAAGAGATTTTCAAAAGGCATTTTTCCAAATTGAAAAGTATTTTGTCTTGAGTCCAAATGAAAAGCAAGAACCTCCAAGACCCAAAAACAGATCTTGGGTGAATCCAAATAAAACTTTTGCCATAAAAAAATATTTGAAAGGGAGAGTTCTTTTGAAGAAAAATTTAAATCACCTCCCTCAAGTCAAATAATTTTTTTTTTAAATCCAAATAAAAACTTGGGTGTCACAACACCTACCCCTTTAGGAAAAATCTCGTCCTCGAGATTTCTGCTGATCCTCAAATAGATATGGATACTCATCCCGGAGGAAATCTTCCCTTTCCCATGTAGCTTCATCCTCAGTGTGGTTGCTCCACTGAACCCTGAAAAATCTTGTCGTTTTCTGACGGGTCCTCCGTTCAGACTCTTCTAAAATCTTTACTGGTCTTTCTCTGTAGGTGAGATCTGGTTGCATATCAATGTTCTCATGAGGTACATGCTTCTCCGGGTTACTTACACATTTTCTCAACTGTGAGACGTGGAATACGTCATGGACGTCTGACAGCTCCTTGGGTAGGTCTAGTTGGTAGGTTACCGTGCCTCTTCGTGCCTTTACACAAAATGGTCCAATAAATCTTGGGGCTAGCTTCCCCTTAATTTTAAACCGTTGCAGACCCCTCATAGGAGATACTCGGAGGTATACGGAATCACTGGGTTCAAAGCTGACCTCACGATGCTTCTGATCATAGTTGCTCTTTTGTCGGCTCTTTGCTGTCTTGAGTCTGTCCCTGATTTGTTTAACTTTCTCGTCGGCCTCTTTAAGCATGTCTAGGCCGAAGATACGGCTGTCACCTGTTTCTGACCAATTCAGTGGGGTACGACACCTTCGTCCGTACAATGCTTCAAAGGGAGCCATTTGCAAGCTGGCTTGGTAACTGTTGTTGTAAGCAAATTCGGCATATGGCAAACTCTCTTCCCAACTGGATCCATAGGTGAGCACACAAGCTCTTAGCATATCCTCTAGGATTTGGTTTACACGTTCCGTTTGTCCATCAGTCTGAGGGTGGTATGCTGTACTGAAAGCTAGTTGCGTGCCCAGAGCTTGTTGTAGGTGATCCCAAAATTTGGAGACGAATTGTGTGCCTCGGTCTGATATTATAGTCTTTGGGACTCCATGCAAGCAAACTATACGGGAGAGATAAAGTTTGGCCAGTCTTTGTGTGGAGTAGGTAGTCTTCACGGGAATGAAATGAGCAACCTTGGTTAGTCGGTCTGTGATGACCCATATGGCGTCATTCCCGCGTTGTGATCGGGGTAATCCGACAATGAAGTCATTCCTATTTCATCCCATTTCCACTCCGGTATCCTGTTTGGCTGGAGTAGCCCAGCTGGCTTTTGATGCTCGGCCTTGATGCGCTGACATGAATCGCAAGAAGCAATGAATGTGGCTATATCTCTTTTCATACCGTGCCACAAAAATCTTTCCTGAATGTCCTTGTACATTTTGGTTCCTCCAGGATGGATCGAGTATGGAGCGGTGTGGCTTTCCGTCAAGATCTGTTGCTTGAGTTCCTCAATGTTAGGTACGCAAAGTCTGTCTCCGTACCATAATGTTCCTTCACTGTTTGTGACGAACTCTGAAGCCTTACCAAGGTTCATTTTCTTCTTTATGCCTTCGATGCTGGGATGTCCCTGTTGAGCCTTCTTAATTTGTTCCACCAGGGTGGGTTGTATCTCCAGATTTGATACGGTGCCCTCAGCGACTAACATCATGTTGAGCCTAGCGAACTCTTTCTGAAACTCAGGCCTCAAGTTTTGCGGACCGTCATTGTCCGGGCTGGGGTTCCGACTAAGGGCATCGGCCACTACATTTGCTTTCCCTGGATGGTAGTGAATACCGACATCATAGTCCTTGACCAGTTCCAACCAGCGTCGTTGGCGTAAATTTAGCTCTGGCTGTGTGAAAATATATTTGAGGCTCTTATGGTCCGTATATATTTCACAGCGATTTCCCAACAGAAAGAGCCTCCACTCCTTGAGTGCATGTATAACTGCTGCTAGCTCCAAGTCATGTGTTGGGTAATTTTCCTCATGTTTTCGTAGCTGGCTGGAGGCATATGCGACAACTTTGCCATCCTGCATTAGTACGCATCCGAGACCTTTTCGAGACGCGTCACAATAAACTTCAAAACTCTTGTGTATGTCTGGCACAGTTAAGACCGGTGCGGTTGTCAGCTTCTTCTTGAGTTCTTGGAAGCTTTTCTCGCATGCTTCCGTCCATACAAATTTATTGTCCTTCTTGAGCAACTGTGTTATAGGTTTTACCACAGTGGAGAATCCTTCAATAAATCTTCTGTAATATCCGGCCATTCCTAGGAAACTCCGCACATCAGTAACGTTGGCGTGTGGCTTCCAGTCAAGTATGGCCTTGACTTTTTCTGGGTCTACGGCCACGCCTTCTTGGTTCAGTATATGGCCTAAGAAACCAACTTGTCTTAGCCAAAATTCACACTTGCTAAATTTGGCGTACAACTGATGTTTCCTTAATTCTCCCAAACAATTCTGAGGTGCTCAGCATGCTCTTCTGGTGTCCTTGAGTAAACCAGAATATCGTCAATGAATACCACCACAAATTTGTCCATGAATTTCATGAACACTTTGTTCATGAGGTGGACGAAATATGCGGGGGCGTTCGTTAGTCCAAAAGGCATCACTGTAAACTCGTATAACCCATATCTGGAAGTGATTGCTGTCTTGGGGATATCTTCTATCCGTACCTTCAATTGGTGATATCCCGATCTCAAATCAATTTTTGAGAATACCTTGGCTTGTGCGAGCTGGTCAAACAAATCATTTATCCGTGGCATCGGATATTTGTTTTTGATGGTGACCATATTCAGGGCTCGATAGTCTATACACAGTCTCAGTGTCCCATCCTTCTTCTTGGCGAACAACACTGGCGAACCCCATGGTGAGGAGCTGGCTCGAATAAATCCTTTGTCCAATAACTCCTTTATCTACTTCTTCAACTCCACCAATTCTGAGGGTGCCATTCTATATGGCTTCTTATAGATGGGAGCGGTGCCAGGTGCTAGTTCGATGCTGAATTCTATTTCTCGGTCTGGTGGCATGCCTGGTAGTTCTTCAGGGAACACATCAGGAAACTCGCATACCACTGGAACTTTTCTCAGTTCTGCAATGTCCATTTTGTTCAGTTTTGGTTGCTGTGATCGTGGCCTTTCTTGAGCGGAAACTCTTATTGTCTTACCGTGATGGTGAGTGAGAATCACTGTCCGATTGAAACAGTCGATGAATCCTTTGTTGGTGGTCAACCAGTCCATCCCTAAAATGACATTCAGTCCTTTACTCTCCAACGCGATGAGATTCGCGTGGAATTGTAGTCCTTCGAACTCAATGACCACTCCTTGGCAGTAACCCTGAGCGATTTGCTTATTTCCGGGGGACTTGATGATCATAGATTTTTCCAAGGGAAGTATCGGAAAACCATGTTGCAAAACAAAACTCTTCGAAACGAACGAATGGGAAGCTCCAGAATCAAACAACACCGTGGCAGGTACTGTGTTGACAGGGAACGTACCGAGCACGATGTCTGGGGCATTCTGCGCTTCTTCCCTGGTCACATGGTTCAGGTGACCCTTCCTATGGTTGTTGTTGGGGTTGAAATTGTTGCGCTTGGGGGCTGGATTGTTTCCACCATTGTTTGGCTTGGGTGCCGAGTTCCTTGGCTTTGGGCACTGCTTAGCATAATACCCTTCTTGACCACAAGCATAGCAGGTGACCCCTGGACGGTACGTGTACTCCTTGTCCCTGGCATGAAACTGTCCGACGGGCTTTGGATTAGTAGTCGTGGATCTCCTTGCGTCTGTCCTTGGGACCTCAGTCTTGCTTCGGTTGCTGCGGGCAAGAGTCGTCTCTTCCCTCTTTCGCTTACGGATATCTTTCAGACTACGGCGCTCATTTTCCAAGGTAATGGCCTTGTCAACCAGAGTTTTAAAATCAGGAAAGGTGTGTACAATCAGTTGGCATCTTAGTGCTGGTGCCAGGCCGTCCAGGAATTTTTCCATCTTCTTGCTTTCTGTCATGTGCTCATCGTAGGCATAACGAGACAGCTGGGTAAACTGACCGTTGTATTCTGTCACTGACATGCCTCTCTGCTTCAGGTCATCGAACTCTCTCTTGTTGATCTTTATGATGCTCCTGGGGATGTGTGCCCCACGGAAGCCTTCCTTGAACTCTTCCCAGGTGATGTTGTGTTCACTGGGATGCATGTGTAGGAAGTTTTCCCACCATGCTGCAGCTGCTCCAGTAAGGTAGTGTGGTGCATAAAGCACCTTCTCATGATCTGAACACTGAGCAATAATCAGTTTCCTTTCAATGTCACGAAGCCAATCATCGGCTTCCAGTGGCCTATCGGTGTGAGCAAAAGTTGAGGGGCGAGTCTTCTGTAACTCAGATAACTTGGAATGTGGTTGATAGGGTTCACGGTGGTTTCCCATATTGATGACATGATTCATCATCTCTTGGTGCTGTTGCTGACTTTGCTCGAAGAGACGGCATACTTGAGATAGGGCTGCTTCGCTGTCTTGTTGACTGGACTGGCCCTGAGTGAAATTGTTGCTAGTCTGTGTCCCATAAACCTCTTATGGCTGATTGGGCATAGAGCGAGTCCACGGGCGAGACATTTTTCCAGTCTGGGGTATTATTTTGCAAAACCCATGAGAAAAACCGTGCAGCACAAGGAAAATCTTGCAAAGGCAACCATTTAAAAGACTTCAAGGTTTTTCAAGAAAACATAAATGATTTTGCATGGAGAAGAACTGCTTAGCATAAAACTTACAGGCGAAAAACACACGATACAACACTCAGGATGCGCGTACACATTCCTGACATGTTATTTAGGCTAGCGTACTACTCCGGAAGGCAGCAAACACACCAATACAAACTAGCGAACAGATAAATCAGCACATCATACAAGCAGACATGACGCGCGGCTACTCGGCGCTCTCAGTCGGAGATGGTGAAGATCTCCTTTCCCTTGCCGATGGCAAGACACAGCGGTCCAGGAGAATCAACCTCCACCTCCTCTCTAGCTGGCTCCTAGCGCGTAACGCTGCGCCGCGGTGATGGTGCGGGGGCGACTGGTGGTAGAGCGGGTGCGGCAGGCGGTGCGGCTCTGACTGGAGTGGGAGCGATGACTCGGTCGAACTCCTCAGTGGTAGGCAGACGGCGAGCAGTGGCCAAAACGGCCGGTGCATACGAGGCTGAAGACGAGACGAATGTCAGAGGCGGTGCCGTGTTGAGAAGCTCCTTCCTGCTGGCAGGACCGCCCCGGACTAAGTCCATGCGGGCAGCCACAAGATCGTCCATGAGGTTGTCAAAAGACTCCTCCAGAGCCTTGAGATACTCCACAACCATCTCGATGGCTTCATCTCGCTCTCCCCGATGGCAGGAGAATGCATAGTGGCTGGTGTATGGCACATGGCATGGGAGGTAGCGGTAGCGACGAGTCTTCATCGTAGGAAGGATGTCCCGAAGGCGAGCTATCGCCTCACGGGCAGCCATCTGCATGGCATGCCTCTCCGTAGGCATGGCCCTTCCCACAAAACGGAAGTGGCAAGCTGCAGAACGTCCTCCCTTGAATTGCACCACAGCTTGGTGCATAGACACGTCGTCACTGAGCTTGTGCTGATACAGTGTGAACTCCGGGCGAGCTGCTGGCCCGATCGCGAGCTTGGTGATGGAGACGAGGAGCTTGACAAACCCCTCGGGCACGTTCGTGAACACTCGATTCTCACAGCTGCTGCCAGCCATCTACAAAAGTAGGCAAAAATTCTGAGTAGTCATGTCATAAATTTATGACGACCAACAGAAAATAGCTACAATTGCAAAATGCTGAAAAAGCACAAAAGACGCTAATAACCGATTAGCGATCGCACCTAGTGGCTTCCTACAGTCAGCCTGGCTCTGATACCAAGCTTGTCACGACCGGTTTTTCAATAAAATAATTATTGAGAGATCAATCCCTTTTACGGACCAGTAAGGAAGAATTCCTTCTCACTGGTAGACAACACCTTGGTCACAGAAGAAAAATACCAGGAGTACTGAATATAATACAAGGTTGAGCGGAGACTGCTCAACAATTATTACATGCACGCCGATAAAACAAGACAGCGGATAGGGTGGCAAACTACTAACTCACGATAATAACGGTGGTGGAAATATCACCGCGAAGCGAGTGATATGACTCCTGAAGACTACAGCTCTTCGAGCGTCCGAGTGAAGCTCGAGGAGACTTATTGCGGGTGGCGGAAGCGTATATAAAACAAGTGACCAAAATCCGGGATCGCGCAGGACTGACTGGGACTCCTCTACGCGTCGGACGCGCTATCAAACTCTTCATCCAAGAGATCGCCTTCGCCAACATCTGGCCAAATCAACAAGCCAGGTGAGTACTATGAAAGTACTCGCAAGACAGTTCGGACATAAGATATAACAAATGTAAACATGAAGCATATGAACAATTAACCAGTGCGTTCAGACATAGAGATAATAAATACGGGGTGCCAAACGAGGGTCTGAATGACTCCTCGAGAGGAAACTGCAGAATAGTAATACTGGTGCCAAACGAGTGTCTGAATGACTCCTCGAGAGGAAAATGCAGAATAGTAATACTGGTGCCAAACGAGTGTCTGAATGACTCCTCGAGAGGAAAATGCAGAATAGTAATTGCCACAGTCGGGCGTCGGGGCGACACCACATAAAGGGCTTATAACAGAAAACAAAGGCAGTGCGTGCCACAGTCGGACGTCGGAGCGACATCACATAAAGGGCTTATATTTAAAGTAAGAAACAAGAACACGCCACAGTCGGACGTCTGCGCGACGTCACATAAAGGGCTTATATTGTAGCTTAATAACTCAATAGCTCGGGAACATAAATTATCACAAGCACGAGACAAATATAAAGTTAGTCCATCCACAGGAATAACAAATAAACTGGATTTACCACTTGAGCTTGTTCACCGGGGACAAGTTTTCCACGCGGATACATATGGATATACTGATTACACTACTTGATCATGGGTACGATGACTTGGAACGAATTGACTCTGCAGAGTTTGTACTTAACCACAGCCAACGGATTTCAGTAGTCACGGGGACTAGTTCTGTCTACGGTGTTTTGGAAGAAACACGTCTAACCAGTACACACCCAATTCAACCTTCCGAAGCCAGGGATCACCCTCGGCAACGTTCAAGAAAAACCTTGAGACGGGGAGGCTACAACCTCGCGTAGCATGGGATCAAATTTCTATACGCGCGCTCTAAGGGGGTGCCCCCCTCTCGGTCCCAACCGGAAACACCCATGCCCCCTGACCGGATGACTGGCTTTAATCCTGGGCCAAGGTACCATCATCCCGGCCTCTCTGTTTGGTGTGTACACGGAAAGAGGTTACCAACTTACTAAACCGCATCCTGGCAAATGAAACATGTGCTAGCACGGAAGGGGGAAAGAACGATAACGTGACTCCGTCCACGTTAACGTCGGAGAAAGTCGGATGACGCAAGGCTGGTATGCTACAACAGTACCACCTTGCTGCCCTTCATGTCACCACATGATTAGGCCATCTCTCATCAGAGATCATCGCAACTTTGGAACATGTGGGGAAAAGAACGATAACGTGACTCCGTCCACGTTAACGTCGGAGAAAGTCGGATGACGCAAGGCTGGTATGCTACAACAGTACCACCTTGCTGCCCTTAATGTCCCCACATGATTAGGCCATCTCTCATCAGAGATCATCGCAACTTTGGAACATGCGGGTAGTTGCCTTACAAGCAACGAGGTATTTACCGACACTCATATGCCACGCACAAACTTTCACGCAAACATGCAAAACACCTGTCATATCAAATGTTCAAAACATGCTTGCCTGGTTCAGAAAAGTCGGAGTCTAGCTCGACGAAGTTCGCGGCTCCGTCACCTCTTCCGGATCCTACGGCAATCACGAAAACGGGCACTAACGTGAAAACCAATGGGTGCACAGAAACTTCTCCAAATATTTTTCAAATAAATCCCATAAAAAACTAGACAAAATGTTAAGACTGTCAGAAAAAGAATCACTCAAAAATCCCTTTTTAATAAAAAGTTATAAAGGTTTCTGTCCAGGGACTTATCTGTAATGAAACAGAAAAGTTCTAGGGTTTAAACTGAGAAAACAAAAAACGCTTCGGAAAGAAATGCGCTAGCTAAAGAGGGAAAGCGTATTTTGCCCGAAGGCGCCAACAGAAAACGGTTCGCGAAAGAATAGCACAGAGGCTGACATGCGGGGTCCACATGTCAGGTTTGAAAAGCTCGCCGGCGCCCGAAGACTGCGGTGGACGTCGGCGTCGAACCACGGCGAGTTAGGAGGATCGGCGGGTACCAAGAGCTTCCGCGTCTTCTTCCGCGTCGGTGGGTGGTGGACTCGACCAACGGGGAGCACCATGTCGACGGCGACACTTTCTCCAGCGGGCGGCGGCTCGGGTGGTGGTGGAGAACTCCGGTGGAGGGCTGCAAACTTCGAATTGAAGCGCGGGTCAGAAAGAGGGATGCATGGTGAAGCTACTGGCAAGAGAAGGGAGGCGGAGGTGCACACACGGGGGCGAATCGAGCTGGATCCCGTGGCGGGTCGCAGCGGCCGCAGTCGAGGAAGGAGACCTCCTCGGGGCTCTTCAAGTGGCTAGGCGTGCTCTAGGTAGAGTGCAGGGATGGTGGGTGCTCGAGTTGAAGCCCGGGGCCTCTATTTATAAGCGGATCGACGGGGTGGCCTTGAACGGAGAATCTCCGGCGAACGATTACGGCGATGCGGTGGATTGGCAGGAGGTTTGAGTGGCCAGGCAGCATCAGTGGAGGTTACTGGTGTCATTCCACAGCTAAACGGAGTTGGTCTTGCCATAATGGCGTCGGTCCACGGTGAGATGACCGCACGGACTCGACGGCGGCAGAGAGCGCGCTCCGCGCCCTGCGGTTCACGACGAGGGTGGCAGCGCGTTCGGGTGAGTGGAAGGCCACGTGGCGAGCTCCGGTGGTTTGGGCGGCGCTGGGTGGCGCCGTCAGCGCCGTGCCTCCCGCTAGCGGCCGCAAAGCCGCCGCTGGCGTCGGTCACGGGGCGGCGCACCTTTTGCTGCTCGTCGCCGACGTCCGCAAGGTGCCAGGCGTTCGTGCGGTGCAGGAACAAAGTGGAGGGGACGAGGAGCAAGGCGACACAGTGGCACTGGCGAGATCGACGTCGGGTTCTGAAGAAAACGATAGTGCACTGCAGTGTTCTCTGAACTTAACTGAAACTTGACATTGACAATGCACTTCAGGTGTTCGACAGAAAGATTTGGCTATGAGATAAATTTTTCTGGGGCTGTAACTTGGTGAGGTGACCACTCAATGCACCCAGAGGCTGCCTAATTTTACTTGGAATTTTTGGAGAAAGTTTTGAATGAATTTCACCAAATTTGACAAATCTGGTCCAAACTTGCAGCAAGTGTAGTTTGAAAAATTTGAACTGAAGACCAGTGGATCTTCATGGATCTAGGTTGAGGGTTCAAAGGACTAGGAGGGGAAAAGGTTTGGGGGCAAGAAATAAAGTAGAAAGTGTAGCTCCTTTGTAAATCACCAATGGCTAGAATAGAAGACAGAAATTTGTTTGAATAAGATTTAAATGGAAATAATCACATGGGGAGGTTCAACCTGCTGGATTTGGTGCAAATCATGATCCAAAGGTGAGGGAAGGGTTAGGAGAGAGTATTTGTACTAAGGCCATGGCAAGAGGGAATTGTTGAAAGTGGCAAAGGATTATTCCAAAAGCCATAGTGCAAATTTCAAAGAGATTTTCAAAAGGCATTTTTCCAAATTGAAAAGTATTTTGTCTTGAGTCCAAATGAAAAGCAAGAACCTCCAAGACCCAAAAACAGATCTTGGGTGAATCCAAATAAAACTTTTTCCATAAAAAAATATTTGAAAGGGAGAGTTCTTTTGAAGAAAAATTTAAATCACCTCCCTCAAGTCAAATATTTTTTTTTTGAAAAATACAAATAAAAACTTGGGTGTCACATGGTGCCCCCTGCGGCTTACATCCTGGACCAAGAAGGGCCTGAACTGGTCCTCGTCTGATGAACTGTCGGTGCTCCAGACGCGCGTTAAAGATATGGGAGACAAGAGCATTGAACTTGTAAATGTAGTCCAGGTGATGTTAGTTCGCCGGATCCTGCCTTGTCAACACCGGACTTGCAATCTATGGGAATTCGATCCGGCCAAGCACCAAACCCTGCAAGAGCTCTTCGGGTCCTCGCACAAGGACATCTGGAAGGTGCTTTTCAAGTCCAGCAAATCATGGCCGGACTCCGCCGAAGACCGCGGGTACCAACTGTCCCGCCCTGCAAGTTCGGTAAGTCATCATACTTTTTATCCGCATAACCCAAGGGAAGCGCTTAATGTGTTTTCCACAACTCTCCTAGGGCTGGACAAAGAAGGCAGAGCGGATCCATTGTCCGGCCGAGGGTTTGCTTCAACCATAGCAATTGAGCACAGCAAGAACCAGCAATAATGTACTCAGCTTCAGCAGTAGAGAGTGATACGCAGTTCTGCATCTTCGAGGACCAACATACCAAGGATTGTCCGAGGAAATGTTATGTTCCTGATGTTGACTTGCAATCCACTCGATCACCAGCATAGTCAGAGTCGGAATATCCAATGAGATCAAAAGCCGAGCCCTTGGGATACCATAATCCAAGTGTTGGAGTGTGAGCTAGATATCGAAGAATATGCTTCACAGCCTTATGGTGTGATTCCTTCGGTGTAGCTTGAAATCGGGCACACATGCAAACACTAAGCATAATATCTGGCCTAGATGCACATAGATACAATAAAGAGCCAATCATGGAGCGGTATACCTTTTGATCGGACTCTATACCATTTTCATCAGTGCATAGATAGCCATTTGTGGGCATAGAGATTTTGACGCCTTTGCAATCTTGCATGCTAAATTTCCTCAGCACATCTTCGAGGCATTTCTCTTGTGAAATGAAGATGTCGTTGCGTTGTTGACAAATTTGAAGACCTAAGAAGAATTTCAATTCTCCCATCATGGACATTTGATATTCCTCACTCATCATATAGGCAAATTCTTCACTATGACGTTGGTTAGTACAGCCAAAGTTAATATCATCAACATATATTTGGCACACGAATAATTCATCATCATATGTTTTGGTGAAAAGAGTTGGGTCAAGTGAACCGGATTTGAAGCCTTTCTTCATGAGGAATTCCTTCAAAGTATCATACCACGCCCGAGGGGCCTGCTTGAGGCCATAGAGGCCTTATTGAGTCTGAAGACTTTGTCAGGATGCTTAGGATCTTCAAAACCTGGGGGTTGAGCAACATATACTTCTTCCTCAAGCTTACCATTGAGGAATGCACTTTTCACATCCATTTGATATAAGATTCGATGTTATGATGGTTAGCATAAGCAAGCAATAAGCGAATAGCCTCAAGTCTAGCAACATGTGCAAAAGTTTCATCGAAATCAATTCCTTTAACCTGTGTGTAGCCTTGAGCTACAAGACGAGCCTTATTCCTCACCACAAGGCCATTTTCATCTTGCTTGTTGCGGTAGATCCATTTGGTACCCATGATATTGTGATAGAGACAAAAGCAAAGTGCCCATAAAAGTTAGACAAATGTGAAGCCCTTGAGTGTGTGAGAGGACCTGGTGCGTTGATGCCGCCGATGATTTCCTCAATCTGCACTTCATTTGCAACACGAAGATGAGCAGGTTGACGATGGTGAGTGGGCTCAACATTTTCTTCAGAGCCATTTTCCTCAGGAGCACCAGCATGATTTTCTTCACGTTATGGAATGACTTCTTTAGCAGATTCTTCAGTGCGTATGACATCCTCAGTAGCCTTGAACTTGATGGATTCCTCAGGTGACATTTCATCTAGCATAGGAGGTAGGTGCTCCCTTTGCGAGCCGTCAGTTTCATCGAACCGCACATCTACAGTTTCAACAACCTTGTGATGAAAGGTGTTGAAGACTCTGTAGGTGTGCGAGTCCTTTCCGTAACCAAGCATAAAACCTTCATGCGCTTTTGGTGCAAATTTAGAATTGTGATGAGCATCTCTAATCCAGCATTTAGCACCGAAGACTTTGAAATAACTCACATTGGGTTTCTTGTCAGTGACGAGTTCATATGAGGTCTTTTTGAAGAATTTGTGAAGATATACCATGTTGATGATGTGGCACGCAGTGTCAATTGCCTCAGGCCAGAAGTGAGGAGGCGTCTTGTATTCATCAAGCATAGTGCGAGCCATCTCAACGAGAGTACTGTTCTTGCATTCCACGATGTTGTTCTGCTGAGGAGTATAAGTGGCAGATAACTCGTGAGTAATACCAAGTTCATTAAGATAGTCATCAAGACCAGTATTCTTGAATTTGGTCCCATTGTCACTCATAATGTGCTCGATCTTGACACCAAAGTTTGCCGAGGCTCTTGAGGAAAATCGTTTGAAGACTTCATGCACTTCAGTTTTGTAAGTGATAATATGCACCCATGTGTAACGAGAATAGTCATCAACAATAACAAAGCCATATAGAGATGCTGCATTTGTGAATGTGGCATAATGAGTAGGGCCGAAGAGATCCATGTGAAGCAATTCAAATGGATGAGTGCTAGTCATGATAGTCTTTGAGGGATGCTTGGACTTGGTCATCTTTCCATCTTCACAAGCTCCATACAGATGGTCCTTGAGGAATTTGACACCCTCGATGCCAATGACATGATTCTTCTTCGCGAGTGTTTGTAAGTTCCTCATGCCAGCATGACCTCGTCGTCGATGCCATAACCAGCCTTCTGAAGCTTTTGCAAGTAGACATGTGGCAGGCTGTGGTCCTGCAGACAAATAAATAATACAAGTCTCCTCTCCTAAAGCCTTCGAAGACTTTGGAATTGTCACATTCCATGAGCACAATGCAACGGTATTTGCCAAAGACGACAACCATATCAAGATCACAAAGCATTGAGACAAACACGAGGTTGAATCCTAAGGACTCAACAAGCATGACTTTGTCCATGTGTCGATCCTTTCAGATCGCAACCCTACCTAGACCCAATACCTTGCTTTTGCCTTGGTTAGCATAGGTGATATGCTTCAGATGCAATGGAGATAAAGCAGTGTCCATCAATAAGTTCCTGTCACCGGTCATGTGATTTGTACATCCACTGTCAAGGACCCACTCAGTAGCTTTGGGTTGTTCATTCTGCAGATGAATTAGTGCAAATTACGAACTCATATACTTCATTAGTGAAGAATACAACATTAATTTCATCAGATTGAATTTCATCAAGCAATACAACAGATATAGCAGTATATGGATGTGAGAAATGAATATTCACTTCTTCATGATTAGCTTGCGTCCTTTCAAGCATATTCAGGTCTCCAGCAAATTTATCAGACGTTCAAGTTCGTCTAGAGACCTGACCCTGCATAAGAGATAAGTTGTTTTTCTTCACCACCCACATCTGTAGGGGTGGTAAAGAGTTCATCATTCTGCGAGCTCCATAAGAGAAAGGTGGCATAGAAGCCAGTCCACTTCGTTTTACAGAAGAGGGGTTAGAATAAGCATATGAATAAGCAGAGAAATTCTTCGAGATCTTATGAACATAATGATTTGAAGAATAACACACATATTCATAACCCTTTGGTTTTCCCTGCGAAACAGAAGTGTTAGCACAATGATGTTCATATGAGGATTTGGGTCCATATGAGGAACTTGATCCACATGAGGAATTTGGTCCATATCAGGACTTGGATCCATATGAAGACTTTGGTCCACATGAAGAATTTGATTTGGGGTTCCTATTCTTCACAGGTGGTGTCATGTTGACATTCACCTGAAGACTTTCAAGACACCTTTTGGGAACCCAGATTTTCTTCATAGGGGAACCGTTCCTGTAGTTAGTTCCAACAGATCTAGCTAATACTTCACCATTCTGTTTTTTGAACTGTTTATAGTTGGAGTGAAATGACTCATCAGAAGAATATGAAGATTCACATGTAAAGCTAGATAAAGTGTATGGATCTACGGGAGGTCCTTTCGCAGCAACCCATGAGGTTTTGGGATACTGCTTAAGTTTCTAGTAGGTCCCATCAGCATTGAGTTTCCTCTCAAAGGCAATACCCTCTTTTATAGGGTTCCCGTTGAGGATCTGCTTTTAAGCACATCACAAAGAGCCTGATGCCCTTTGAGGCTTTTGTACATGCCTGTCACATACAATTCCTTCAACCCTGCATTGTTAGTGATACTTGTGGTATCCTCAGATGAGGAATTTGTGACCACAGATACAATTGAAGTATTTGCAGCAATAGAAGCATTTGAACTTTCAGGTGAAGAATTACCAGATTCACGTTCAATGCATTTCAGACATGGTGGAATGAATTCATCCTGAGTGGAACTGATCTGTTGAGCAAGCAATGAATCATTTTCCTTCTGAAGATCTTCATAACTCATCCTTAACTTTTCAAGATCTTGCTTTCTTTGAAGAAATTCATAAGAAAGCTTCTCATGATCAGCTAAGAGAGTGTTATGATGACTCTGAAGATTATCAAACTTAGACTGAAGTCTCTAAAGATTTTCTGTCAGAGTTTGATTTCGATCCATTTCTTCACCCAACAGGTCATCGCTTTTGTCTAGCAAATTTGGAACCTTTTCAAAAGCTTTTTGTTGTTTTACGGCAATCTTAGCAAGTTTGGAATAGCTAGGTTTGAGATTTTCATCAGATTCATCCTCACTTGATTCAGAGGAGGGATATTTGAGTACCTTGGCACCTTTTTCCATGAAGCAATAGGTGGGAGCGTAGTCATCATCACCGTCGTCAGCAGAGTTGGGGAAGTCATTTTCCTCAGAGTTGAAGATGGATTTGCTGACGAAAGCAGTAGCGAGGGCTAGGCTCGCCACACCAGATTCTGACTTCTCAGATGCCTCCTCTTCCTCATTTTCCTCAGATTCAGCTTCAGAGTCCATTTCCTTGCCAATGAATGCCCGAGCCTTTTTGGAACTGCTCTTCTTCTTCGAGTCATCAGAACTATCAACCTTGTACTTCTTCTTATTTGATTCCTTCACCCACTGAGGACAGTCAGTAATGTAGTGGCTAGATTACTTGCATTTGTGGCAAGTCGTCTTCTTGTAATCGCGGGATGAGGAATCTGATCTCATTTCATAACCTCTTGAAGATTTTCCAAAGCGACCACGTCTTGAGAACTTCTGGAATTTCCTCACGAGCATTGCTAGCTCCTGGCTCAGTTCTTCAGGATCACCAAGGCTGCTACTAGAATCCTCTTCTTCAGATTCGGAAACTGCCTTGGCCTTCAGTGCGCGTGATCTTCCATAGCTTGGTCCATATAGGTCTCTCTTCTTAGCAAGTTGGAACTCATGAGTATTTAGCCTCTGGAGGATAACAGCAGGATCAAGTGACTTGTAGTCTCTACGTTCTTCAATCATCAGCACAAGTGTGTCGAATGAGGAATCAAGCGATCTCGACAATTTCTTCACCACCTCATGGTTGGTGATGTCAGTGGCACCAAGTGCTTGAAGGTCATTTGAGATGTTAGTGAGACGATCGAAGGTTTGCTGAACATTTTCATTGTCGAGTCTTTTGAAGCGGTTGAAGAGATTGCGAAGAACGTCAACTCGAGAGTCACATTGAGTTGAGACTCCTTCGTTGACCTTGGACAGCCTATCCCAGATAAGCTTTGCAGTCTCCAAAGCACTCACCCTGCCATACCGTCCTTTGCCCAGATGGCCACATATGATATTCTTCGCTTGAGAGTCGAGTTGCTTGAATCTCTTCACATCAGCAGCGTTCATGGAAGGAGTGATGGAGGGAACGCCATTTTCCATAACGTACCAAAGATTGTTGTCAATTGCCTCAAGATGCATTCACATCTAATTCTTCCAGTAGGGGTAGTCCGTCCCATCGAAGGTAGGACATCCAGTAGAGACCTTGATCATGCCTGCAGTCGACATAACTAAAACTCTAGGTGGCTAAACTAAAATCACACAAATTAAGGGAGTACCTTGCTCTGATACCAATTGAAAGTGCGTTATATCGACTAGAGAGGGGTGAATAGGCGATTTTTACAAATTTGTCACTGAGGAAAATCAACTTGAGGAATTTCCTAAGTAACGAACTACAAGCAGCGGAATAAGTACTCAGGTGCATGGATAACAAAGCAGTAGCATAGTCATCATGATGAAATGAAATATACATAGAGCACAAGTAGCGTGTAAACAGGATAAGCAGGCTGAAGACAGAGTGACTGGAGAATTGGGATTGAGAAAATTGAGAAAGTATTCAGTCAAAGTCTTCAAACAGTAACGATCAAGTACATCAACACATAAATGAGGAAATGAAAGGGTTGAGGAAATAGAACTGGTAGCTTGGTGAAGACGATGATTTGGTAGACCAGCTCCAACTGCTATGACAGTTGTACGTCTGGTTGGAGCGGCTAGGTATTTAAACCTGAGGACACACAGTCCCGGACACACAGTCCTCACCGTATTCTCCTTGAGCTAAGATCACAGAGACCTCACCCAATCACTCGTGGTAAGTCTTCAGGTGACTTCCAAACCTTCACAGACTCGGTCACTCGGCGATCCACAATTTCCTCTTGGATTGTCTAGACCATGGCGCCTAACCGTCTGGAGGATGCACAATCCTCAAAGGTAACAAGTGTCGGCTCCACACAGGAACAATCTCTTCAGTGATGCTCAATTACTTTGGGTTTGTATGTCTTTGGGTTTGGGTTTTCCTCAGTGATGATTTTCGCTCAAAGTCCTCGGAGGATGGGATGCTCTCAATGGCAAGTGTCAGTTTATCTCGGAGCAGCCAACCAACTAGTGGTTGTAGGGGGCGGCTATTTATAGCCTAGGGAGCAGCCCGACATGATAAGACATGAATGCCCTTCAATTATATGACCATTAGGTGGGTAAGATATTTTGGGACAGCTGGCGCGTCGCACAACAACGGTCGGAAATTTGAGCTCTCAAATTCCCCAAGGCTATCATGTTCCTCACTTGTAGGCAATCCGCACTGGCGGATTCCTAACTCCTCGGTTAGAACAGATTCCTCAGAGAACAGAAGATCTTCGTCTCTATCACTGAAGAAATTGACTGAACTGTATGAGATTTCCAATGGCTTCACTCGAAAGGATTGGTTAGGTGTAGGATTTTGAGATGACCATCACTTGGAAATTTTTCCTTAGTTTTACCTCGATCCCCTTTAATAGTACGGTGTTTCCTATGACTCAAGAAAGAGAAAATGAAACTACGAAAACAAAAGTCTTCAAGCTTCATAATCCTCATATGAATATCGAAGTCTTCAAGGTCACACCAATTTCCTCACTTTCAAAGTCTTCAAGAAAACCAAAATCTTCAACTGAAGACATTCATTTTTAGGGGTCGACTTTCACTGTAAATATCAAACTCCTTATAGACTTATAGAACCTGTGTACACTCAAAAACACATTAGTCCCTTAATCTATAAGTCTTCAATACACCAAAATCACTAAGGGGCACTAGATGCACTTACATAAGGCAAGATCTTTGTTGCCAAGAATTGATCCTTTCTAGAGAAGGATTTTCTTTGGAAAGAAGTGAGTAGGAGGAAAGTAGAACTTGATGAGGTAATTGTACCTTCTCTCGAATTGGAAAGTAGCACATCAGAGAAAACCGTTCCCGTGATGCCTACACCAACTGGAGAGGAAGCTAATGATGGTGATCATGAAGCTTCAGATCAAGTTACTACTGGACCTCGTAGGTCGACCAGAGCATGTTCCACACCAGAGTGGTACGGTAATCCTGTCCTGGAAGTCATGTTATTAGACCATGGCAACCTACGTACTATGAAGAAGCTATGATGAGCCTTCATTCCGATAAATGGCTTGAGGCCATGAAATCTGAGATAGCATCCGTGTATGAGAACAAAGTATGGACTTTAGTGGACTTGCTCGATGATCGGCAAACCATTGAGAATAAATGGATCTTCAAGAAGAAGACATGCGCTAATGGTAATTTCACTATCTACAAAGCTCGACTCATTGCAAAAGGTTTTCGACAAGTTCAAGGGGTTGACTACGATGAGACTTTCTCACCGCAACGATGCTGAAGTCGGTCTGAATCATGTTAGTAATTGTCGCATTTTATAATTATGAAATCTGGCAAATGGACGTCAAAACTGCATTCTTTAATGGATTTATTAAAGAAGAGTTGTATATGATGCAACCAAAAGGTTTTGTCGATCCTAAAGGTGGTAACAAAGTATGCAAGCTTGAGTGATCCATTTTTGGACTAGTGCAAGCATCTCGGAGTTGGAATATACACTTTGATGAGGTGATCAAAGCATATGGTTTTATACAGACTTATGGTGAAGCCTATATTTACAAGAAAGTGAGTGGGAGCTCTATAGAATTTCTGATATTATATGTGGATGACATATTGTTGATTCGAAATGATATAGAATTTCTAGATAGCATAAAAGGATACTTGAACAAGAATTTTTCAATGAAAGACCTCTGTGAAGCTGCTTATATTGTAACATCCCAAAATTCTAAATTTTGGAATGTTATATTAAATAAATAGTTTGGCGACTTTGAAGATTTATTGACCTTTAGAAGACTAAACCCCTGTTATATACCAAAGTTAGATGCGGCGTTTGTGAGCTGTCATTTGTTTGATGTTTCCGACAGCCACAAAATAAAACTGTCTCTTCAAAACTATTGTTTGTATTGTGTGTATCCCTCTCCATCTCTCTTATCTCACGCCAAAACCCTTGGAACCATTAGAGGATGAATGGAGATGAACTCATATTTTCTGGATCGATGACTCAATTGGAGACGAACTGATGGATTCAGAACATGAAGAATAACACTATAGCCGGAAAGGATATGCCCCAGCATGCTCTTCAGTGCTTTGAAAGAGGTCCTGCTACTTGGTGGAAGATGTACCAAACCATCAATGGATGGCAAAGAGTAACCACTTGGGAAGAATTTAAGTTGATTATGCTAAAGCCTCGGTGTCGGTGTCAAAACCGGCGGATCTCAGGTAGGGGGTCACGAACTGTGCGTCTAAGGTCGATGGTAACAGGAGACACAATGTTTACCCAGGTTCGGGCCCTCTCTATGGAGGTAATACCCTACTTCGTGCTTGATTGATCTTGATGAATATGTGTATTACAAGAGTTGATCTATCACGAGATCGTAATGGCTAAAACCCTAAAAGTCTAGCCTGTATGACTGTGTCCCTTTCCGGACTAAGCCCTCCGGTTTATATAGACACCGGAGGGGACTATGGTTGTACAAGGTCCGTTATAGGGAAAGTAATCTTCCTATGTAGTCACCAAGCTTGCCTTCCACGCCAAGGAGAGTCCTATCCAGACACGGAAGAGAGTCTTCAGTCTTGTATCTTCACAACCCATTAGTCCAGCCCATGTCCAACAGACCGGACGCCCGAGGACCCGTAGTCCAGGACTCCCTCAGTAGTCGTTGAACTAGGATTCAATGACGAGGTGTCTGGCGCGCAGACTGTCTTCGGCATTGCAAGGTGGGTTCCCCTTCCCGAATACTCCAAGATAGTCTTCGGATGAATGAGTCCAGATCTGCAACACAAGTACCACAAGAGAATATAATACTTCACGAGTCCAATCTGCCAACGACTTTTCGTAACGTGACATCACGCTCACCCAGTCATTATTTTGAACCGTTTCTGTCCTGCTATTCCACATTTCGAGGCGAGGTTTTTATTGGCACGTCTTGTCGAAGCAGAGATCTTGTTCCCTTATCGCGGGATTTTTATTAATACGAGCGTCGGTAATCCAACCGTTCCATTGGAAAGATTCCCTGGGAATAGGCAGGTTTTCAGGCTTTGGAGGAGGCGTTCGATACCCGTTTCCTTTATAAAGGAGCCAAGGGCCGTCTTTATTTATGCCAAACCTCTCCTCAGCCTTCCCACCCTCGAGTTCTAGCATCCAAAGTTCAAATCCATTGCTTCAAGCTTCCTAGCCATGTCCGGGCTCAGCTCTCAGGGCCGATGGGTGGCTTCCTCTGTTACAGAGGAGGATATTGTGAAGCTTCGGGCGGCCAGATATCTGACCGCGGAGATCCCCCACAGGCTTCCTTCTCAAGCACAGGTTGTTCCGACTCCCAGATCCAGCGAGAGGGTCGTATTCATCTCTCACTTCCTCCGAGGGCTAGGGTTCGCTCTTCACCCCTTCGTCCGGGGGCTCATGTTTTATTACGGACTAGATTTCCGCGATCTAGCCCTAGATTCTTTCCTCCATGTCTCGGCGTTCATCATCACGTGTGAGGCCTTCCTACGAATTCCCCCACACTTCGGCTTATGGCTCAAGACCTTTAGCGTAAGGCCAAAGGTGGTCGATGGGAGACAAGTGGAGTGCGGCGGCGCTGCAGTGAGCAAGCTTACCAATACTCTCTGGCCAAAAGGCTCTTTCGCCGAAGCGTCCAACCAATGGTAGCGGGAGTGGTTCTACGTCACCGAACCCCGCGGTACCAAGTGGGTGGCTATACCTGCATTCCGTTCTGGCCCTCCGTTACAGCTTGCATCATGGATCAATAAGGGGTTGGACTGGGGATCAGTTGACGAAGTGCAGACTCTTCAAAGTCGCATCCGAACCCTCCTTGAGAAGGACATCGACCTTCTCAACATGATTCAAGTAATGCTAGTCCGCCGAGTCCTGCCATGCCAGCGTAGGCCTCTTTGCATGTGGGAGTTTAATCCGGAAGGACCACGAACCCTCCAACACTTCTTCGACACTACGCACAGAGGGATGTGGAAGTTGTTTTTTGGGAAACGGAAACAGTGGCCGGACACCACCGAGGACATCGACCTTGATTGCAACCATCCGGATACCTCGGTAAGCGCTCAATCCCCGAACACTTTGTAGTTAAGCATGTCGTAATACGTTACTGAGCAAACTATCTTCTTCCAGGGCTGGGTAAAGAAAGCGGAGCGAATTTGGTGTTCGGCCCCCCTCCCCGAAGACTCAGCTGATCTCGTACTAACAAGGATGCTGGCCCCCGCACCATACCAGATGCCTGTGGAGGAGGACAAGGTGGAGAGCGGGAGGACCACCGGCGTCCTCCATCCCGAAGGTATACCGAACATTGTGCCCGGGGGAATCAAAATTCCCTCATCCGAAGACAAAAGTGAAGGAGGAGTTAACGTCTCTTCACACCATGGTAAGAAAAGGGCTGCCTCCGAAGATTGGGAGAAAGAGGCTCCTAAGCGAGGCAAGGTGCCCCAGTCGGGCGGCTCGGGCCTGGAGGACGGCGTCTTCGCACAGTCTCGTGATGAGGGCAAGCCTCTAGCCGAATCGTGAGCGAACAAGGATGTTTTTTAAACATATCCCGTTCCTTTCTTGTTACAAGGGTAATATCTAAAATATATGTTTTCGCAGCTCGGAAAATAGTCTTCTTCACCAATCCTCTTCCTCGGGAGATCTTCTTCCAGAGATGATGGAAAGTGAGACACCTCCACCGGTCTCCTCGCCTAATGAGGCAGATGACTTTGAGGTGTCGTCCCGGAGGACCTCTCCTGATCAACAAGTGGTGCGAAGGGTGATGAAGACACCGCCCAAAGGTGATACTTTGGTAGCCCAGGATCGAGGGGCCAACAATAAAGGCCCCGGACTATCCGGTTTACAGCCGGAGACGACTCTGGGGACAGATAAGAGGATTCCTTCGGAGGGAGGCCGTACTCCTACAGCAGCTTCCGGAGGTCCAGAGGCGCCGGATATATTGAAGAACATGCTGCGACAGGCATCCGTCTCGGAGGAACATCATACCTTGATGGGTACAGTGGTTCAAAGGGTTCTGTCCGCGAAAAGCGGATTGAGCGAAGCCTGCACGAGCCTGTTAAGAGGCTTCGAGGTTTGTACTAACAAAATCATTGAGTGTGTTTTATTCATGAACTGCACCTGTGTATAGGTAGTAGCCCGTGAGACGCTGACTGGCCTACCAAGGAGGGCGGTCGGGGGATCAAAAAGATATGCCCAGGAAATAATCAGATGAATTGGAACACGGGCTGTTACCCCTCTGGCGACCGCCCGGACTACGGAGGTTGTAGATCTGCCACGGAAGCTTGATGTGGCAGATGATGACATTACGCTTATCAACAGGCGGCTTGACGAGGTGCAAGGTATGTCTCGGGGGCGGTCATTACATGCACGTGCCTGTAATTGATCATGACGCTAAGAATTGTATACTGAAATATGCATGACTGCAGATGGTGCTACCGCGGTCGAGATCCTTCGGGCTGAGCTGGCCCGGGCCAAGGAGCAGGCCAGGGTTAATAATGAGGCATCTGCCGAGCTAAAGGCCGAACAGGCTACTCGGCGCCAATGCGAGGAGAGAATATCCACGATGGCGCATGAGCTAAAGGATGCCGTTAGCCGCTGTGAGATCCTCGAGAAGGATAATAAAGCAAAAACAGCTGATCTTGACAAGGCCTTGCGAGAGGCGAAAGAAGCGCGGTCCGAGTCTAGAGCGGCCCGGGAGGAGATCCGACAAGCTGGGGAGATCGTGGCTGGGAAGCCCTTTTTATTGCAAACTAAGTTCGGCGATCCGAATTATGCTCCACTTAATAAAGTGTGGAGTTCTCCAGACGCGTTGTTGGACTTGCCGAAGAGTGCTTCCGATGCGGCGCAGTTTTACCAAGCGCAAGAAGGGTATGCAACGGAGAAGCTTTTCTGGTCGCAGTTCGGTGCGTCAAAACGCCCACTGTTGCTGAACAAACAGATGACCCAATGGGTTGAGCTCCATAGACTATCCGGTTCTGCCATGAAGGATGCTGTGATCGGGCTATGGCCGAACGAGCCAATTCCGGATAGTTATTTGGTTTGGTGTGGCGACTTGCTCATGCGGTGCCGCGTATCAACGTCATTAAGCGGTCAGCGTGCATTGAAGGTGCACAGATGGCTTTTGCCTGCGTCAAGACATACTGGGTGAAGATGAAGGCCACTGATGTTGCACCAAAGGGTCCACCCAAGGGCAAGGACCACCACGCACCAGAGCATTATTTCGAGGACGTCCTAGAGGGTGCCCGCTTGATAGAGGGTCAATGCTCGAAAAACATGATATTGGGGTGAAATGTATGGGGATTTGTAAAAGACAATATTGTGATAAGGCTATATATTTTTAGTTTTTCCTAAAACTTTTGTTCCTCCTGTGCGGCCATTTTTGTATTAATCTGAAAGTTTTCTAGTCGTCGGCTTCAGCCCCCTCGCATAAAGTATGGGGGTGTTCGGAAAAGCATTTGATCACTTTTAACCCAACGTCTTGGTCCTTTAAGGAGGTGTCAATGCGGTGAACTAGGCAATCGGACTATAGGGCATTAACACTTTCAAGGAGTTTTATGGGGGGCCTACAATATAGCCCCTGGTATGTATACGACTTATTCCAATATGGTGCGTTACATATATGACCTGAAGAACAAGGTCCTTCGTATAATACGGAGGGAATCGCGAAAGATTCCGATAAGTCATCGATTGGTTGACCAGCTCTCGCTGCATCATGACAGTCAGTTTTCGGCTTTCTCTACTGAGGTGCTTGACCAGATGAACCAGAAGCACAATCGCAGTAGTTCTCCCTTTACTACCTTAGCCGATAGAGTGGAACGTAAGGTAGCAAGCACAGGAGCCGGGCAACCCAACTATTGACCCAAGACATCATTCGGAGCTGATGCATATAAGGCCAAACTTGGACGCCGAAGTACGCTATAAAGCTGTTCGGACTTGTCGGCAACTCATTTGTTCCTATACCGAGCTCCTGCCAAGTTATGCCGAGGTATATGTGTGAAACAACCATAGGAGCCAAATTCATTTTTGAAAAAAGCGAATGCTGGATGTGGATTATGTTTACTGGGAGCTGAGTGATATGCCAATATTTATTTTATAGATAACAAAGCCGCAACCCCGGTTATTTGACATGCACGGGGTCGAAGGCGGAGGAAAAATGCACATTACAGGCTTGAAATAAAGAGTGCGTTCTACAAAAAGTTGTTTTGGACCTCCTGTCGCACATCTGCGCCGCCTGTCCTCGGTGAGGGGACTCCTTGACGGAAATAGCCCTTAGGTGAGTGTATGAATCCGAACTCCGATAGAGTCCATGAGATGATTGGCCTTTTGTGTCACCTCTGGAAAGGATAATGAAAGGGAAAGAATAATTAGAAAGCGAACAAAGGTTATGGGAGTGCTTGCAGGCTCGTCCGTATTGTGCTTCCACCGATGCCCAGGGTATCTTGAGTGCATAGTTATGTATGCGCGGTACATAATTCACAGGTATATGAGGGGGCGGCGGAAGCCGAACTGCTAGTTCTGCTCCGGATTTGGTCGATTCTGTTGAATGGAGACCGGTGGCTTAAGGGCCGACAAGGTATGCGGTTTAATAAGACCGCTTCGTACTTTGATTGAGGTTGTTGTAGTATGCTTTTCAGTTCAGAGGGAGTGCTTCTCCTGGCCCCCTGCAGAGTTGTGTGTCACGTATACCATGTTCACTGTTCTTACTTCGGGGGGAAATTGCTTCTGACCCCTGGTATTTGGTTGGTGAGTCCCTTCGTCTTTTCTATCACCGGGCGGCCTCCTCCCCTTGTATTCGGTGTTGAGCTTGCCGGCCTGCTTGAAGACCCAACAGCTTCTGTTGGTATGATTAGCTGGCTTATCGGGGTGGCCATGAATCTGGCAGGGCCGGTCCAATATCTTGTCTAAATTGGATGGTCTGTCTCTGTTTGCCTTGAATGGCTTTTTCCGTTGGATGGATTTGGGACCGCTGAATCCGGCGTTGACCGCTGTATTGCACATTCGTTCATTATCATTGCGATGTCCGTGCTTACTGTGTCATGGCTTGTCGTTGCTGTCTCGGACTCCAGAAGTGCCCGGATCGCTGGTACTGTTGCTTCTATGAGCGAGCCAGCTGTCTTCTCCCGCGCAAAAGTGGGCCATCAGAGCGATGAGGGCTGACATGGGTTTTGGTTTTTCTTGACCGAGGTGGCGGGCAAGCCACTCGTCTCGGACGCCGTGTTTGAAGGCTGCTAGGGCTTCCGCGTCTGGACAGTCGACGATTTGGTTCTTTTTGACTAAGAACCTAGTCCAGAGCTTCCTGCCTCACTCTCCGGGCTGCTGGACAATGTGACTTAAGTCATCGGCGTCTGGTGGCCGGACATATGTACCTTGGAAGTTGTCGCGGAAGGCGTCTTCCAAGTCCTCCCAGCTGCCAATGGAGTTTTCTGGCAGACTATTTAACCAGTACCGAGTTGGTCCTTTGAGTTTTAATGGCAGGTATTTGATGGCATGAAGGTCATCTCCGCGGGCCATGTGGATATGAAGGAGAAAATTCTTGATCCATACCGCGGGATCAGTTGTTCCATCGTACGATTCGATATTCATGGGTTTAAACCCATCTGGGAATTCGCGATCCATTACTTCGTCTGTGAAGGAAAGAGGATGTGCGGCGCCTCTGTATTGGGCTACAGTGCGGCGTAGCTCCGATGGAGTCCGTCTGCGGTTTTCGGCCAGGGAGTGATTAGGCTTGTCGCGTCCGAGTAGATAGTTGTCGCCGCGCGTCGGGGCACGTCCTCGTGATCCGTAGATCGATCTGGTATGTCTTGCACTGCTGTCTAGGCCCTGCCGGAGGTCATATGTATGGCCCTGAGCTGTTTTATCTCTGCCTTTACGGTGAGGTGGGGCGGGCTGGTGCTCGGCTTGAGTTGCCATTCTGTCCTGACCGCGTTGTGGTAAATTAGCCGTATTGAGTGATGATGGTAGGGGCTCCGCTTCATCACCGAACTGAGGTAGCAATTTGCGCTTCGGGTAATTTTTGGCTGGGCCGCTAAGGCCATAGTCCTCGGCGGCTAGGACTTTGGTCCATCTGTCATTGAGCAGATCTTGGTCAGCTTGAAGCTGCTGCTGCTTCTTTTCCAGGCTCCTTGGAGTGGCTATTAGCCGGCGTTTAAAGCAGTCCTATTCGAGAGGCTCCTCAGGCACGATGAAATCCTCGTTGCCGAGGCTCTCCTCATCTTCGAAGAGCGGAAGATAATTACTATGCTCCGAGTCTTTGTTTATGGCCTGTTCGGAGGTTGCCCCAACGGAGTCTTCATTGTCTTCGGCCTCGTTCGGAGTATTGATTTCTTCGGTGCCGGTGTTGCTGTCCTTGATGCGGCGGGATTTAGAGCAGCGCCGCTGATGCCGGCGCTTTGGTTGTGTCTTAGGAGGCTCATCCTCAACTCGATTTTCCTTGTCCTCGCTGTTATTATCTTTGGGTGTATCCACCATTTATACGTTGTACGAAGAAGTGGCCGTCCAGCGTCCGGTAAAAGGCGGGTTTTGGCCCTACTCCTCATCTGCATCGTCGTCCATACCGTCGATGTCTTCGGAGCCGTAATCGAGCATGTCGGTTAAATCCTCGACAGTGGCTATGTAGTGTTATGGGTGGCGGGTGGGAAGCGAAATTCCCCGTCATCAGCTTCTAGTTTGAACCGGATATAGTTCGACTGTGAGTCCCCCACTAAGGACATATTTTTTAATGAGTTTAACACGCCGCCTAAAGGAGAGTGCCGAAAGATGTCCGCTGCGCTGAATTCGATGATCGATGACTGATCCAGCTCGACATGCGCGGTCACACATGGTTCGGAACTTATGGTCGGAAACGAGTCCGAGTTTCCGGAGACACAGATATTACCCGAACTTAGGTCTGTGTGCGGCTCCAACGCCGTGGATTCTGCGGCTTCCGTGGCGGGGTTTTGCTTCCCGTCCTCGGATGTCGCGATCTGCTCCGGATCCAAGGCCGAAGTAGTTACAGGTGCAATATCCTGAGTACCGACCGATGACAGATTTAAGTCATGTTCATCGTAGGGATAGGGAGCGGCCGCCGTGGTCTCAAAGCTGTCGAAGATCAAGTCTCCACGGATATCGCGACGTAGTTCAAGCTCCCGAATCTGACCTGATGGCCAGGGGCGAAGCTGTTGATCTGCTCCAGATGGCCAAGCGAGTTGGCCCGCGGTGCGAAGCCGCCGGATAGGAAGATCTGTCCGGGGAGGAAGGTTTCCCTTTGGACAGCATCGTTGTTGATGATTGATGGAGGCATCGAACCTTTTGGGGACGGCACAGCGGAACTCTCAATGAAAGCACCAATGTCGGTGTCAAAACCGGCGGATCTCGGGTAGGGGGTCCCGAACTGTGCGTCTAAGGTCGATGGTAATAGGAGACAGGGGACACAATGTTTACCCAGGTTCGGGCCCTCTCTATGGAGGTAATACCCTACTTCTTGCTTGATTGATCTTGATGAATATGATTATTAGAAGAGTTGATCTACCACGAGATCGTAATGGCTAAAACCCTAAAAGTCTAGCCTGTATGACTGTGCCCTCCGGTTCATATAGACACCGGAGGGGACTAGGGTTGTACAAGGTCGGTTACAGGGAAAGGAATCTTCCTATGTAGTCGCCTAGATTGCTTTCAACACCAAGGAGAGTCCTATCCGGACACGGGAGAGAGTCTTCGGTCTTGTATCTTCACAGCCCATTAGTCATGCCCATGTCCAACAGGCCGGACGCCCGAGGACCCCGTAGTCCAGGACTCCCTCACTCGGCTTGTGTCCCAGAACTTAAAGCCGTATGGAAATGATATGAAGAAACCTTGTGCATGCAAACTCTGTGGAGAAATAGGACACAACCATAAAGAACACAAGGATGAATGCCCACATTGTGAAGAACGACACCCAACTAAAGAATGCCCAACTAGGCAGATTACTTGTTTCTTATGTGAAGGGACTACCCACTACCCTGCTCAGTGTCACATTTACCCCATGGTACAAAGAACCATCCAACAGAACAAAGAAGCAATGAAAGGAGCCCTCATGGAAATTTTAGAAGAGCCTATGATGAAGGAAGAGGTGGAGGACACACCCAAAGAAGACCCAATTAAACCCTGCAACAAGTCATGCTATTCATGTGGAGAAGAATGACACATCTCCCAAAATTGTCTGAAGGGGGATCTAGTAGCATTCCCGATGGTGGAAGTAGAGTATGACCCACAGGAAATAGAAGCCCTGATTGGCACGGAAAAGTGCAGGAAGAGAAATAGATTGGATTCCAAGAATAACCCAATTTCTACAAAGAAGGACCTGGGTCATATCACATGTTACATGTGCAAAGATTCAGGGCACTACTTCAGCGGTTGCCCAAAATGGAAGCCGAGGACCCAAGAGGCTATGAAATCACAAGGAAACCTCGAGACTTGTTAGAAGTAACATGTTTCCGTTGTAATGAAGCAGGGCACTTTGCCAGAGATTGTCCCAATGAGGATATTCATGTTAAATAGTGGAGTCTGTGAGAAATATAGTAGTAGTGGAAACATTTCTTTTATATTGAGGCATTGAGTTGAGGCATGTAATGGAAATGCAGTAGATTGTAAAAATTTGAGAATCAATAAAGTTAGCATCGTTGGTACTGATTTGGATTTTTGAGTTGTTACTCTATGAAGAAAGATTTTGACCATTTTCGAGGATATGAGAAATATGGTCTACGGAAGAATTTGTGCATTTCAAGGGTGGCAGTATCCTGTGAGGACACTTGATCCCTGGAAGATAATGATATTCCATGGAGTGGACTTCTTACAAAATAAGTACGAGTTTTATCTCGATATGTGGGATACCCCAAGAATATGAAGGGATGAAGTACTATTGGATATAAAGGAGGTATAATGTGGTAATATGGAGTAATTGTAACCCCCGGATGAGTTGAAGCTATAAATGTGATGAGGTGAGCCCATAACCCACAGGCTCCAGGACCTGCCAAGAAGCAAGCACACTCTTGCTGAAGGAAAAACCCTGGAAGAGGATATGCCTTATCAACAGACGATCTTATAAGAGTAACGCAAAAACCTGAGAGTTGTGAAGGAAAGATAGATGTTAGTTTGGCTTGCAGAATCCATGAATTTATCCGAACTTAGTTCATCGACAAGAGAAATTCTGCAATGCTTGTGAGGATGACCGAGTGTTAGAATGCGAGATTCGCTAGACCATATACAAGGTAATGATTTGGGTGCGGAATGGGTTGATCACCATGCCGACTTACTCTTGTTATTCGCTTCTGCTATATGGGATGGTATATCTGAGTGACTTACCCATAGTAGAGCGACGACGATCAAAACCGTGGTTGAACTTTAGAATGGTATGACAATTTACCCTTGTACAAGGCAGCTGTTGCCAATCATAGGTCATACGGTGTGAATGAAGCCCAGACCCATTTCCTGGAGGAGAAACCATAAACTGATGACCGCCATGAGATATCGATAGTTCTTTAGTATTGGCGCCAGACTCGTCTGCTAAGAAGATCCAATTTCGGAAGAACCTTACCAAGATGAAAGGACACAAGGATTGAGGAAAAGGGTTATGCCACTACCGGAAAAGGCCAGAGTAGGAATTTTCCCGAAGATCTAAGAAGATCGATGCTGTGGACAATAAGGATGGATTATATGAGTTATGATGGAACCGTAACCATGCTTCTAAGGGTGGTAGCGCCCCAGACCCCCTATGACGATCGATGCATTTTGAGAAGACCCCTGTCGGCGTCCTGAGAACGGGGGTCCCCAGACTTGCCTGCCTGCGGCCCACGGCGTGGCTCCACTAGTGGCCCTGTACGGCCCATCTTCACCAGCAAACACTCAAGACCCTCGCGAGGAGCCAAGCCTCGCGAGGTGGGCGACGCAAGACCTCCTCGGGGGCGGCCTCACCAGGCCGGCTCGCAAGGGGCGGAGAGATCAAGGCAAGGGGCACCTCACGAGGTTCCCGTGACGCAAGCCATGACGACCGGATCCAGGCGGGCGCCAGCGCACGCAGCGTCCTCGTTTCCTCTTTGGTGCTAAAGAGGCAAGTGCAGGCGAGGAGTCCCGAGGCATCAGGGAAAGGTTTCCATATCGGTGCAACAAGACCAAGACCAGCAGGACGGAGGTCACCGTGGAGCCCAAGACAGCGTCACCACCAGAGCCTTTGGCAGGCGAAGACCACCTTTAGTCAGGATAAGTTGTACTAGTTGTCTCCCTTCGAATTTGGCCATTGTGGGATCCCTTCCCGCCTAACATTTGGGGAGAGGACCAGGGCCTCTATAAATAGGACTAGCCACCATAGTAGAGGCGGGGAGATCGAAGGCTATTCACACCATCCTCACACACACAAGTTCATCAAGCACCAGAGCACCTCTCCTCAGGAGGCTGTTCTTCCCTTTATAACTGTTCATCCTCAGCCCAAGAGGCAATCCACCACACCGCACTGCAGTAGAGTATTAAACCACATCAGTGGCCCGAACCAGTATAAACTCTCGTGTCTCTCGTTCTTTGGGTTCGTCGAGCTAGGCCTTGCGATCGTTGCGAGAGCGAGCAAGGGAGAGAGAGATCTTCATGTGCACCCCAATGTTCGAACCTCAAGGGTTTGCCGGGACCCATAATCCGACATTTGGCGCGCCAGGTAGGGGTGCACCGAAGCCTCTCTCCCATCAGCAGACCCACCAGCACTCTGCAGCACCGATGTCCAGCGACCTGAGGGCCGGCGCTGACCACTGGGCAGCCTGGCCGGCCCGGGCGGCTTCGTCCGCCCAAGAAGACCTCAACCCCGCGCTCCAGGCGGCACGCACACCGCCAAAGGCTGCGGGGCACGGGCGGCGCGGCCTGACACCGTCCACCCTTATTCCGCGGCGCGCTCGGGCCGCCGCAAGGGCCTCAAGCTACGCTGCGGCGACGACGCTGCACACCCGACGGGAACAAGCAAACATGAGGGCCGCGCTCACAGTGGCGCGGGAGCTGCTGCGATGTCGACAGATGGAAAGCGGCCGAGATGCATTGCTGGAGCGCGTTGCCGAGCTGTTGGACACCGCAGCCAGGGGTCACCGCCTTTCTGCTCCTAGCGTACGCCTCAGGCTGCGGCCGGATCGCACGGTGGGTCTCACCGCGCCCGCGTGCTCCCGGGCGCACCAGGAGGTTTCATCGGCATCGACGCGACCAGCGGCGCCGGACACCCAACCGCACTTGTGCCTTCCCCGATGGGCGCAGGCATGAGCATTGCCACCCACGGTCCCGGCGGGATGCCGCCCTACCATCCTCGGAGCGGCGCGCCGGGCCGGGTGACGTGGAGCGCGGGGCACTTCAGCGTGGTTTCCGGGGCGACGGCTCCGGAGGCCTATGTGCCCCGCATGATGGACCAGGAGTACACACCGGAAGATGACCCCGGCACGTTCCTCAAGCCGGGTTGGGAAGAGGAGACGCTGGAAGTTGAGGCCTTCCAGGAGCCGCCCGGGAACCTCGTCGACCATGCCGGCGACAACAGCTACAGGGTACCACTAATCTCTCAGGAGCAGGCTTACACTAACCATGGATCGCAAGTGAATCAAGTCACAACAGTGGATGGCGGCCCCAGCACGGCAGCCCCCCTTTCACCAGGGGAAGCGCACTGTGGGCTGCATGGGAGGAGCCGGGAGCAAGGCCCCTCCCCGCATTACACGGAGCAAGGCGTCGCCCAGAGGTAGGCCCTCTGCCGGGGAGGCACTGGTGAGCCTTCCCCCCGGCAAAGAACCCTTGGTTGCCGAGGGCGCTGCTAGCGTCCCCTTTGCCCCTTGGCTCGTCCTGGTTTTCGGATGCCCCAACGGTGGTCGAGGGTGGCGCAAGGCGGGCCCCTCATCTGGCGATATGAAGCAAGGCTCACGCCTGTGAACGTCTCCGCTCGTGACACTCTCACGTAATAATGAGTGGGGTTGTACACGCCCCGGAGTCTCTGGAGTGCCTCTCTTAGGCCTCGGGGGCTCCCGCCTTTGTCCTAGTGGAAGCACTTAGGTCTGCGCTGGTGAGAAGACCCGAAGACAAGAAGACTAGCTAGGTGCCGGACGCGGCTATTTTCTTCTGGCCACTCTTCCTTTTTTGAGGTTCGAGTTTGCAGCCTTCAGATCCTGGATTTAAAGTTGTGTTTCGATTTTGTGGGGAGATTCCTTTTTCACACATGTCAACTCAGTGAGTTTCTGGATTCGCGCTTTGTTTTGAGATTCAGTGTCCGTTGTTTGTCCCCCCTCCGAGCGCCTCGCGAGCGGGGGCTGACAGCGACATGCGCGCGTCCCGCCCTCGCTGGCGCTCGTTCATCGCGAGGCCCTCTCGGGTTGGCTGGCGGACCCCTCTGAAAACTAAAACTTCATGAGCTCGCAAAGGGACTTCCCCCAGGAGAAGTTCGCAGCTGCCGAGTCAGCCTGAAGCTCAACCGGACAAGAGTAAGTCATAACAGTAAGTTACGATGTCAAACCCATAAGGGGCTCGCGAGCACGCAAGACCGTGTTTTTTAACCTGGCCTAAGAAGTAAATTGGTAGTCTATTTTACATAAGGGGCTTCCCCTTCCCAAAATGCTCTTACATCGCGAGGGGCCGTGCCCAAGCTTTTGCATGCAGGTTCAAAATAAAGGGGCACGGGCTCAGTCGGACATGTCGCTTGCCTTGTCTCCTGAATCGCTTCCGGACAGGCTATCGACGCCATCGCTCTCGCTGTCCTCGCCACCATTAACCACGTCGCCCTTGTCCGCCGCGACCACCACCGCATCATCATCGGAAGCAAAGGCCCTAACCAGAGTGTCCACGTTGTCGTCCACCCAGCATGCTAGATTGTCCCTGATGACCTCCGGCACTGGGGCGATGGCGGCGTCGAAGTCAAAGTCAGGATTGGTGTTCAGGAGATGGCTGAAGACGCCGGAGAATGCGCGCCCGAGGAGGCCCCGGCTCTTTTCGTCCACAAGCTCATGAGCCCTCTCAGCTCGGTTCTCCAGGCGCGTCACGACGTCGGAAAAGAAGCGAAGAAGGCTGGTGTAATCCTCGGTATGGGGATGAGGGGCATGCTCATCGCAGATGATACCGAGCGCCTGGTTGGCCTTCGTCCTGAGGTCCCAGAGCATGGGAGCGTGCTCGCGCAGTAGCGTCTACCGGCAAAGTGCCTCCTCCCTGCTCTGCTGCGCGAAGGACTCGGCGCTGGCAACCCGCTGCTGAAGAGAGAGCAGCTCAGCACGGGCGGAGGGCAGCTCGGCTTGCACAGAGGTCAGGGCGGCCGAGGCGGCTTTCTCGCGCTGTTTCGCTTCGGCCAGCGCTGACTTGAGGGCGGTGGTCTGGCCCACGGCTTCAGCTTCCACGAGCGCCACCTTCAGGTCGTACCTGCCAGCAAGGACTGCCCGGGCCTCGGCCACCCGGCGGTCAACCTCCTCCTGAGCCTTGGCCTCGCACGCGCCGACGGCATCCTCCGCCCGGGCGACCTGGTGCTCCCTCGTCTCCAACCGCTCGAGCTCGAGGCTGCGCTTCGTGGCCTCCAGAAGCAGTGCTTCCTCGCATCTCAAGATCACCTCCTCGTCGGACGGTGAGCCCTTCATCGATGCTAAGGCGGCTCTGCGTGCCTCCACCTGCTGCTCCAAGGAGCGTTCAAGGCTAGGAGCTCCCGCCTGCGCTCCTCGGCGATCGTGCGGCGACAGTCAGCTTCCCTGGCCTCTTCCAAGGCCCGGGTGCTAGCTTCGCGCGAGGTTGCCAAGGATGCCTCGACCTTCGCATTGGCGTGTTCACGCTGAAGGCGCCCACGGTTGATAGCCACCTTCAGTTGATGCCACTCCTCCACCAGCCGAAGACCCTCAGCTTCAAGGCACGCGTCAACATACACGAGTTCTCCACCGAGCCGGCTCATCGCGCCCATTGCCTCCCAGAAGAGCTCATGACGGACGACACTCCGCTCGTGCACAAACTTAAGCACACGACCAGGTCCGTCCTCCACAGCGGGGGTTGCTGACGGGATCCGAAGCGGTTCACCCCCTTTCAGCAGGGGGCTGGGGGCTGGCGCATCCTAGGTCGCCGACCAGGCTTCGGCAAGGGCCCTGATGGGTTGAGGCCCGTTGCTCGAAGAAGAAGCCAGGATCGAAGCCATCCAGCCGCCGTCCATAACTAGAGGAGGAGCCCTTGGCACGCTTGCCACGCCCCAGGCGAGGCCACGAAGGAGAGACAGCAAGGGCGCGGGCTCGAGGCGCCAGGCTAGCGAGTTTGCCTCTTAGGCCGACCTAGCACCGGGGGCGGCATGCTGGCTTGGGGCGCACAATGCAAGCGGGCGATTCGAGGCAGGAGGAGGTTGCCTCCCGGGAGACTTCGCGGCCCTAGCAGAAGGGACCCTGAGGAGCCACTGTCTGGAGGGGAAGCAGCACTCGAGAAATTACAAAGATAAGGTACTCACTCGTCCATGGCGATATACTTCCTCTGCTTCAACGGCCGGAAGGCACCACTGCTGCAGCTTGGAGACCCTTTCCTCTTGCGGAGCGCATCGAAGTCCAAACGGAGCCGGCCGAAGCGTTGGACGCGGCAATTAGCACGAGGCGCGGCTGGTGAGGCGCCCGAGGAGACGGCCTCGGGAGTGCTGGTCTGAGGGGAGCCCTCGGGATCCGCCTCGTGATGACCTGCTGAGACCTCGGAGGCGTCGGCCTCAGGAGCAGCGGATTGCGCCGCCCCCTCAGCTGTCACCCCAAGGCAAGAGTCACGGGCTCCTGTGAATTGCACCTCGGGAGCCTCGAGCGGTGTCGACGCCTCAGCACCTGCGCCTCTGGCCTCCAGTGGTGCTCGCCCCCCTGCATCCACTCTTGGGGTAAGTTCAGCGCTGGCGGCAGGGAGGGGGACCACGAAGACAGGGTTCCCGCGGGCCCTTCAAGGCCAACTAGACGCAGCCCCCACTCATCTAAGGGGGGCATATGCCCCGCGAACTCCACCTTGTTTGAGCAGCAGTACAAAAGACAGCCCTCCAACGGCATATCGGCTGGCGAGGGGTCGCCCGTCAGGACCTCGGGCACTATTCTTCGTGCCTCAGGCGGAAGCCCCTACTCCTGAAGCCTCATGCGATCCTGGCCGCCGGACAGGGCCCACATCGGCTAGGAATGGCGCTGGAGTGGGGCGACGCAGCGTCGGAGGAACTCCTTCATCACCATGGGCGCAGTCACACCGAGATCTTTCAGCCTCTTCAACCAGAGACAGACGAAGGCAAGGCGGGGGTCCGTGAGCTTCTCGTGGCCCCAGCCGGAGCTGGGAATGGCGGGCGTTGAAGGGGGCGAGAGCAGGGGGCTTAGCACGCTGACGTCCACGAACACCCACCGTGTCCGAAACTCGCTTGTGGATGGAGGAAGCTCAAAATCAATCCCCGAGTCGGCCGTCGCAGCCACGGCCTGGAAGCTCAAGCATCCCAAGCACTGCCGAGGGCTAGCCAGGTGCAGCGAGAAGAAATGGCGCAACGGGGCAACGGAAGGGGGAATGCCCACCATGGCCTCACAAACGAAAGCAAAAAAGGCAAGAAGGGAGACTGATTGGGGATCTAGGTGCAGCATATGGATCTGATAGTGGGAGAGCACGGTGTTGAAGAAGGCGGAGAAGGGAGGAACCAGGCCAGCCCACAGGGCATCGATGAAGAATTGGACCTCGGAGGATGTCCTGTCGACAGAGGCGCGAGACGCGGGCCAGGCCGCCGTCCTCCCCCATTCGTTGAAATCAGCTGCAAGTGCAGGGCGCACCTTGTCCATGGCTTCCTAGTTGAGCACCAACGACCGACCCACGGCGGGTTCGACGGCCGGGGGTTCCCCGGCTGAAGACTGAGACTTCTTCTTCCCCTTCTCCGTTCACCGGGGCGCCATGGCGACAAGGAGGTCCAAGCTCGGGACAGATTGAAAGAGGAGGTTATTGTTTCAGAAAGGCGGGAGAGTTGGAGGGGCGCGTCACCAGCAATGGAGGAATAACTGTGTAAGTCACAGTGGCCGCGTAGCTAGGTGGATATCAAGGCTGCGTGGGGAAGCAGGGCTGCCCACGTCCAATCAATCGCCACGCGTCAACCAAGGCCGCAGGCTGTTGGGGCCCACGGTGCTTCGCACTTGCCCTTTGGCTTCGCCTCGAAGCCATGTCCGAGCGCGGCTTGGGCCCGGGGGCTACTGTTGCCGTCCTGGGAACGGGGGTCCCCAGACTTGCCTGCCTACGGCCCATGACGTGGCTCCACTAGAGGCCATGTACGGCCCATCTTCACTAGAAAACACTCAAGACCCTCGCAAGGGGCCAAGCCTCGCGAGGCGGGCGACGCAAGACCGCCTCGGGGCAGCCTCACCAGGCCGGCTCGTAAGGGCGGAGAGATCAAGGCAAGGGGCACCTCTCGAGGTTCCCATGACGCAAGCCATGACGACCGGAGCCAGGCGGGCGCTAGGTGGGCGCCAGCGCGCGCAACGTCCTCGTTTCCTCTTTGGTGCTAAAGAGGCAAGCGCAGGCGAGGAGTCTCGAGGCATCAGGCAAAAGTTTCCATATCGGTGCAACAAGACCAAGACTAGCAGGACGACAGGACGGAGGTCACCGTGGAGCCCAAGACGGCGTCACCACTAGAGCCTTTGGCAGGCGAAGACCACCTTTAGTGAGGATAACTTGTACTAGTTGTCTCCCTTCGAATTTGGCCGGTGTGGGATCCCTTTCCGCCTAACATTTGGGGAGAGGACCAGAGCCTCTATAAATAGGACTAGCCACCACAGTAGAGGCGGGGAGATCGGAGGCTATTCACACCATCCTCACACACACAAGCTCATCAAGCACCAGAGCACCTCTCCTCAGGAGGCTGTTCTTCCCTTTGTAACTGTTCATCCTCAGCCGAAGAGGCAATCCACCACACCACACTGGAGCAGGGTATTACACCACATCGGTGCCCCGAACTAGTATAAACTCTCGTGTCTCTTGTTCTTTGGGTTCGTCGAGCTAGGCCTTGTGATCATTGCGAGAGCGAGCAAGGGAGAGAGAGATCTTCGTGCGCACCCCAGTGTTCGAACCTCAAGGGTTTGCCGGAACCCGTAATCTGACAACCCCAAACCTAACCTATTTCTTGCTAGCCTCTCCGAATATCGAGGGCGAGATTCATTTTAAGGGTGGTAGGTTTGTACATCCCAAAATTTGAAATTTTGGAATGTTATATTAAATAAATAGTTTTGATTGTTTGTTTGATTGTGGTGTGGATGCTCGTGTGAAATTGAGTGGAAATTGAAACTTTTTTTGAAAGTTGAATGAGAGGGAATAAAATGACTTTCCCAAAACTTTCACTTTGCTTTCTGATCTCCATGAATTCAAATTCTTTTCAAATACAAAACCCTGGAGAGAAGATAAAATGACTTCTTCCACTTAAAATGAAAAGGGTTTTTAAAAATATTTGAATTTCATTCAGAAATATTTCAAATTCAGAAAATTTATGCAACTCAATGATTTTCATGAGAGAAGATAAAATGACTTCTTCAAATGCAATGAAATATGAGTTGGAAGTTTCAAAGAATCAAATTAAAAGTCCCTTTGAAGTTATTTTGAAACCCATTTTAAATTTGGAGTTATTTGGTTTTTATTCAAATTATTTTTCTCCAAAAATAAAATATATGGAAAATAGGGTAAAATGATTCCCTACAGTAGAAAAATGGAGAAAAATGTGTTTGAAATAATTTTGGTATTTTAAAATATTTTATTTGTTATATATATATTTATTATTTTTATTATTTGTTGTTATTTTGTTGTCTGGAAAATTGTAAAAAAACAAGTGTAGTTCGGGCGGACCGAACTGGGCCGGCCCCGCCCCAGCTAGGCCGCGGCCCAGCACCACCGCCCCTGAGCTCAGGACGGAGTCCCGGGCAGCGCCACCGCCTGCCGTGTCCGGCTCGGACACCGCCGCCTCCACCTTTGCCACCCCTCCCCCTCCTATATAAGCAGCACCCCGAGGCCACTGGACCCCGTCCGCCGCCGCTTTGCGCCGCTCCGCCGTCGCCCGCACCGAGCCGCGCCGCCGCCTTCACTCCTTGCCGCCGCTGCTGCCGCACACCGCTACCCGCCGCCTCGCCTCGCCTTCGCCCGATCCGCCGTCGGTGCCGGAGCCCTGAGCCACCGCCGGACTCGCTGAACCGTCACTGAGCCCCGATCCGCCGCCGGCCGAACCGGTAACCGCCCTGCTTATTTTTCTTTTCCAGTTTATTTTTTTAGGTTCGGTTTTCGTTAAAAACCCGGTTTTTATTTAGTTAGTTAAGTAGTGAACGTTTTCGGTTTAGATAGTTTTAGCGAACGCTTTCATTCATTAGGTTTTCGTAGCGGACGTTCGTCCGATAGATTTTTCTTTTTCTGTTTTATTTTCGGCTAGGGACCTATCCGTGATTACTTTTTTGATAGATTTGTCCCTGATCTGCAAACCCTCACAACTTTTTACTCGTTTGTCCAAATCCAATGAATCCAACGCCAAATCCTTCATTATGATCCCATCTATCCAGATAATCAACTTAAACATGTTTTTGAAAATTTAAAATTTGGTTTCAAACAGATTTGAATTTGAACTTCTTTTGATCCTAACTTGAGTTTCGTAACTCCGGTTTAATTAATTCTTTTTGCAAATTGAAGCTCTTGATCTAAACTTTCTGTTAAGAACTAATCCACATAATTTAAATACTGTTGAAAATTGTTTTCTATTCACAAGAGTTATTTGCCTGTTTTCGATGTTTTTCCGAGATTTTTTCTTCGAATTTTATGCTTGAGTGCTTATGTATGCAATTGCTTGCTTACCATAGATTGATCGGAGTGTGATGAGTAGAATTATCAGCAATTCTGAGTGCGAAGCATCTTCATCAACAGTACAAGGCAAGTTCACACTTCGATCATATTTTTCATACCCAGTTTTTATGCATTAGTTTCACCCTCAAAGATTTGCATGACTAGGATTGGGAATTGGGGCATTGCTATGTAGTTCATGAGGTAGGAACCATTGATCCTTGAAAACACCCCGGGAATATTCGTTATGTCATTTATTGCTTAGCCGTGCTCGACGTGGATTGGTATGTGAGATTCATGAAAGTTGTGACAATAATCTTAATTAAGGGTAAACTTAAGGTGGATACTTTAATACACATCTGGGTGGATTGGTTGCGGGCACCTGGAGCAATCCAGTGCTATCCTAGGATATCCCGGAGTACCAGTGTGATCATCCTATGGTTTGCCACCCAGGCACAAAGGGATCATAAGATTACTCATGCTAGAAACTTCCGTGTGCAGCCACAAGCCATTAAGGGCTCTGGCATAGTTGTGTATGTTGTGTGACCTCTTTCAGTGGTAGGCTAGCAGATGTAGGGGAAGTAGGTGGTACTGTCTACCCAGAGTAAAGAGTTAATGCTATGGAAAGACTGTGTCTCGATCATCCGTTTCTCAAACATCATTTAGTGCGAGAAATTCAATGGAGGAGATCGAGTCTTGTGGGGAAAAGTGCGCAAACCTCTGCAAAGTGTATAAAATAATAATGATTAGCCATGTCCCCGGTTACGGACATCTTGAGTATCTGGTATTTGAATTATTGATTTGATCTCATCACTTTACTTAATGAATTTGTTGGGTTATTATTACTAGTTTGGGATTGATTTGGAGGAACCTTCTCAATAATGGCATAAACATGGTAGTAAAATAAAATGTATTCCTTTGTTGTAGGGAAAAATTAGCTTTATGCAAAAATTAAACTTAGAGTCTCCACCAGCCAAATATGCATATAGAGATAAACATACTCCTTATTTATTCTATGGTGTGAATTTGCCAGTACATTCAATGTACTGACCTACATGGCTGCAACGTCTCATGTTGCAGGATTCTGACGACAAGTAAGTGATATGTTAGGGTTACAATGTCTACACTCAACTTTAGCGTTGGTGGTTTTGGGACTCCACAACCTTGTTGTTACTTCTGCTACATGGCTTCACTCGAAAGGATTGGTTAGGTGTAGGATTTTGAGATGACCATCACTTGGAAATTTTTCCTTAGTTTTACCTCGATCCCCTTTAATAGTACGGTGTTTCCTATGACTCAAGAAAGAGAAAATGAAACTATGAAAACAAAAGTCTTCAAGCTTCATAATCCTCATATGAATATTGAAGTCTTCAAGGTCACACCAATTTCCTCACTTTCAAAGTCTTCAAGAAAACCAAAATCTTCAACTGAAGACATTCATTTTTAGGGGTCGACTTTCACTGTAAATATCAAACTCCTTATAGACTTATAGAACCTGTGTACACTCAAAAACACATTAGTCCATTAATCTATAAGTCTTCAATACACCAAAATCACTAAGGGGCACTAGATGCACTTACATAAGGCAAGATCTTTGTTGCCAAGAATTGATCCTTTCTAGAGAAGGATTTTCTTTGGAAAGAAGTGAGTAGGAGGAAAGTAGAACTTGATGGGGTAATTGTACCTTCTCTCGAATTGGAAAGTAGCACATCAGAGAAAACCATTCTTGTGATGCCTACACCAACTGGAGAGGAAGCTAATGATGGTGATCATGAAACTTCAGATCAAGTTACTACTGGACCTCGTAGGTCGACCAGAGCATGTTCCACACTAGAGTGGTACGGTAATCCTGTCCTGGAAGTCATGTTATTAGACCATGGCAACCTACGTACTATGAAGAAGCTATGATGAGCCTTCATTCCGATAAATGGCTTGAGGCCATGAAATCTGAGATAGCATCCGTGTATGAGAACAAAGTATGGACTTTAGTGGACTTGCTCGATGATCGGCAAACCATTGAGAATAAATGGATCTTCAAGAAGAAGACATGCCCTAATGGTAATTTCACTATCTACAAAGCTCGACTCATTGCAAAAGGTTTTCGACAAGTTCAAGGGGTTGACTACGATGAGACTTTCTCACCGCAACGATGCTGAAGTCGGTCTGAATCATGTTAGTAATTGCCGCATTTTATAATTATGAAATCTGGCAAATGGACGTCAAAACTGCATTCCTTAATGGATTTATTAAAGAAGAGTTGTATATGATGCAACCAAAAGGTTTTGTCGATCCTAAAGGTGGTAACAAAGTATGCAAGCTCGAGTGATCCATTTTTGGACTAGTGCAAGCATCTCGGAGTTGGAATATACACTTTGATGAGGTGATCAAAGCATATGGTTTTATACAGACTTATGGTGAAGCCTATATTTACAAGAAAGTGAGTGGGAGCTCTATAGCATTTCTGATATTATATGTGGATGACATATTGTTGATTCGAAATGATATAGAATTTCTGGATAGCATAAAAGGATACTTGAACAAGAATTTTTCAATGAAAGACCTCTGTGAAGCTGCTTATATTGTAACATCCCAAAATTCTAAATTTTGGAACGTTATATTAAATAAATAGTTTTGATTGTTTGTTTGATTGTGGTGTGGATGCTTGTGTGAAATTGAGTGGAAATTGTTTTTTTTTTGAAAGGTGAATGAGAGGGAATAAAATGACTTTCCCAAACCTTTCACTTTCCTTTCTGATCTCCATGAATTCAAATTATTTTCAAATACAAAACCCTGGAGAGAAGATAACATGACTTCTTCCATTTAAAATGAAAAGGGTTTTTGAAAATATTTGAATTTCATTTGGAAATATTTCAAATTCAGAAACTTTATGACACTCAATGATTTTCATGAGAGAAGATAAAATGACTTCTTCAAATGCTATGAAATATGAGTTGGAAGTTTCAAAGAATCAAATTAAAAGTCCCTTTGAAGTTATTTTGAAACCCATTTTCAATTTGGAGTTATTTGTTTTTTATTCAAATTATTTTTCTCCAAAAATAAAATATATGGAAAATAGGGTAAAATGATTCCCTACAGTAGAATAAAATGGAGAAAAATGAGTTTGAAATAATTTTTGGTATTTTAAAATATTTTATTTTGATTTTTAAATAAACCAGAAGCACTGTTTGCTTATTTTAAATTATTGTGGATTTTATTTGACTCCAGAAAAATGTTCATGTTATAAAAAATCTTTTTCTGAAAATTTTGATATATAATATGCATATATATCTTTTTATTATTTGTTGTTATTTTGTTGTCTGAAAAATTGTTTAAAAAAACAAGTGTAGTTCGGGTCGACCGAACTGGGCTGGCGCAGCACCAGCCAGGCCGCGGCCCAGCACCACCGCCTCCAAGCTCGGGACGGAGTGCCGAGCAGCGCCGCCGCCAGCCGTGTCCGGCTCAGACACCGCCGCCGCCGCCTTTGCCGCCCCCTCCCCATCCTATATAAGCAGCACCCCGAGGCCCCTAGACCCCATCCACCGCCGCTTCCGCCGCTCCGCCGTCGCCCGCACCGAGCCGCGCCACCGCCTACTCGCCTCGCCGCCGCGCACCGCTACCGGCCGCCTCGCCTCCGCCCGGTCCGCCGTCGCCGCCGGAGCCCCGAGCCGCCACCGGACTTGCTAAACTGTCGTCGAGCCCCGATCCGCCGCCGGCCGAACCGGTAACCGCCCCGGTTTATTTTTCTTTTCCGGTTTATATTTTTAGGTTAGGTTTTCGTTTAAAAACCCGGTTTTTTATTTAGTTAGTTAAGTAGCGAACGTTTTCTGTTTAGATAGGTTTAGCGAACGCTTTCGTTCATTAGGTTTTCGTAGCGGACGTTCGTCCGATGGATTTTTCTTTTTCTTTTTTATTTTCGGCCAGGGACCTATCCATGATTACTTTTCTTACAGATTAGTCCCTGATCTTAAAACCCTCAGAACTTTTTACTCGTTTGTCCAAATCCAACGAAACCAATGCCAAACCCTTCGTTATGATCGCCTCTATCCAGATAATCAACTTAAACATGTTTTTGAAAATTTAAAATTTGGTTTCAAACATATTTGAATTTGAACTTCTTTTGATCCTAACTTGAGTTTCGTAACTCCGATTTAATTAATTCTTTTTGCAAATTGAAACTCTTGATCTAAACTTTCTGTTAAGAACTAATCCACATAAATTTAGTACTATTGAAAATTGTTTTCTATTCGCAAGATTTATTTGCCTGTTTTCAAAGTTTTTCTGAGATTTTTTCTTCGAATTTTATGCTTGAGTGCTTATGTATGCAATTGCTTGCTAACGATAGATTGATCGGAGTGTGACGACTAGAACTATCAGGAGTTATGAGTGCGAAGCATCTTCATCAACAGTACAAGGCAAGTTCACACTTTGATCATATTTTTGGTACCCAGTTTTTATGCATTAGTTTCACCCTCAAAGATTTGCATGAGTAGGATTTGGAATTGGGGCATTGCTATGTAGTTCATGAGGTAGGAACCTATGATCCTTGAAAACACCCCGGGCATATTTGTTATGTCATTTATTGCTTAGCCATGCTCGTAGACGTGGATTGGTATGTGAGATTCATGAAAGTTGTGAGAGTAATCTTACTTAAGGGTAAACTTAAGGTGGCAACTTTAATACACATCTGGGTGGATTGGTTGCAGGCACCTGGAGCAATCCAGCTTTGTCCTAGGATATCCCAGAGTACCCGTGTGATCATCCTATGGTTTGCCACCCAGGCTCAAAGGGATCATAAGATTATTCATGCTAGAAACTCCGTGTGCAGCCACACGCCATTATGGGCTCTGGCATAGTTGAGTATGTTGTGTGACCTCTTTTAGTGGTAGGCTAGCAGATGTAGGGGAAGTAGGTGGTACTGTCTACCCAGAGTAAAGAGTTAATGCTACGGAAAGACTGTGTCTCGATCATCCGTTTCTCAAACATCATGTAGTGCGAGAAATTCAATGGAGGAGATCGAGTCTTGTGTGGAAAAGTGCGCAAACCTCTGTAGAGTGTATAAACTAATCATGATTAGCCGTGTCCCCGTTCACGGACATCTTGAGTATCTGGTATTTGAATTATTGATTTGATCTCATCACTTTACTTAATTAATTTGTTGGGTTATTATTACTAATTTGGGATTGAGTTGGAGGAACCTTCTCAATAATGGCATAAACTTGGTAGTAAAATAAAATGTATTCCTTTGTTGTAGGGAAAAATTAGCTTTATGCAAAAATTAAACTTAGAGCCTCCACCAGCCAAATATGCATATAGAGATAGACATTATCCTTATTTATTCTATGGTGTGAATTTGCCAGTACATTCAATGTACTGACCTACATGGCTGCAACGTCTCATGTTGCAGGATTCTTACGATGAGTAAGTGATACGTTATGGTTACGATGTCTACACTCAACTTTGCCGTTGGTGTTGTTGGGACTCCACAGCCTTGTTGTTACTTCCGCTATATGGATTGAGGCAATAGTATTTACGTTACTTTATACATGTGATTTACCTCTATTATAAATCCTCGAGTACTGTGTGTGTCAGCATACCGATCCAGGGATGACACTTAAGCACAGAGACTTCGATCCATTCGGGTCGGGTCGCTACATAGATATTGGGCATCAAGATCTATATGGATAGATCGAGACGCTTAATAGGACTTTCACAAAGCACATACCTTGACAAAGTTTTGAAGAAATTCAAAATGGATCAGTCAAAGAAAGGGTTCTTGCTTGTGTCACAAGGTGTGAAATTGGGTCAGACTCAAAGCCCGACCACTGCAGAAGATAGAGAGGAAATGAAAGTCATTCCCTATGCCTCAGCCATAGGTTCTATCATGTATGCTATGTTGTGTACCAGACCTGATGTGTGCGTTGCCATTAGTTTGGCAGGGAGGTACCAAAGTAATCCAGGAGTAGATCACTTGACAACGGTCAAGAACATCCTGAAGTACCTGAAAAGGACCAAGGATATGATTCTCGTTTGTGGAGGTGACGAAGAACTCGTCGTAAATGGTTACGTCGATGCTAGTTCCGACACTCATCCGAATGACTCTAAGTCACAAACCGGATACATAATTATATTGAATGGCAGAGCTGTCAGTTGGTTCAGTTCCAAACAGAGTGTCATGGCGGGATCTACATGTGAAGCGGAGTACAAAGCAGCTTTGGAAGCAGCACATGAAGGAGTCTGGATGAAGGAGTTCATATCAGATCTGGGTGTAATACTCAGTGCATCGGGTCCAATGAAAATCTTTTGTGACAACACTAGAGTATTTGCCTTAGAAAAGGAATCCAGGTTTCACAAGAGAACCAAACACATCAAGAGACACTTCAACTCCATTCGTAAAAAGGTTAAGAATGGAGACATAGAGATTTGCAAAATACATATGGATTTGAATGTAGAAGACCCGTTAACTAAGCCTCTTCTGGGTGTTAGATTCATTACAATGTAATCTGGATTATTGACTCTAGTGCAAGTGGGAGACTGATGGAAATATGCCTAGAGGCAATAATGAAGTTGTTATTATTATATTTCCTTATTCATGATAAAGGTTTACTATTCATGCTAGAATTGTATTGATCGGAAACTTAGATACATGTGTGGATACATAAACAAATACCGTGTCCCTAGTAAGCCTCTACTAGAATAGCTCGTTGATCAAAGATGGTTAAGGTTTCCTAGCCATAGACATGTGTTGTCACTTGATAACGGGATCACATCATTAGGAGAATGATGTGATGGACAAGACCCATCCGTTAGCTTAGCATATGATTGTTCAGTTTATTGTTTTTGCTTTCTTAATGTCAAATACATATTCCTTCGACTATGAGATCATGCAACTCCTGGATACCGGAGGTATAACTTGTGTGCTATCAAATGTCACAACGTAAATGGGTGATCATAAAGATTGTCTACAGGTATCTCCGAAGGTGTCTGTTGAGTTGGCATGGATCGAGATTAGGATTTGTCACTCTGTGTATCGGAGAGGTATCTCTGGGCCCTCTTGGTAATACACATCACAAGAAGCTTGCAAGCAAAATGACTAAGGAGTTAGTTACGAGATGATGTATTACATAACAAGTAAAGAGACTTGCCGGTAACGAGATTGAACTAGGTATGAAGATACCGATGATTGAATCTTGGGCAATTAACATACCGACAGACAAAGGGAATTTCGTATGTTGTCATAAGGTTCGATGATAAAGATCTTCGTAGAATATGTAGGAACCAATATAGGCATCCGGGTTCCGCTATTTGTTATTGACCGGAGAGGTGTGTCCGTCATTTCTACACAGTTCTTGAACCCATAGGGTCCGCACGCTTAACGTTCGCTGACGATATAGTATTATATGAGTTAAGTGATTTGGTGACCGAATGTTGTTCGAAGTCCCAGATAAGATCACAGACATGATGAGGAGCTCTAGAATGGTCCGGAGGTAAAGACTGATATATAGGACGATGCTATTTGGACACCAAAATAGTTTTGGGAGGTACTGGGTAGTCATCAGATCACCGGAAGGGGTTCCAGGAACCCCCGGGAGGTTAATGGGCCATATGGGCTAAAGGGTGGGGGGACACACCAGCCCACAAGGGGCTGGCGCGCCCCTCCTAATGCTGCAGCCCTTGGGGAGAGAAGGAAAGGGGGGAGTTGGCCTCCCCTTCCTTCCCTTTCCTCCCCCTTGTGCAAACAAGGTAGGGGGGCGCCATAGGGCAGGAGCCCAAGGGGGCCGGCGGCCACCCTTGGTGCGCCCCTGGCTGCCTCCCCTCCCTCACCTATATATATTATATATATAGGGTGGGTCTATTATGATAACACCCCTTAAGAGTCTTATTCAGATGACACCTACCTTATTATGCACATCCACCACCAGATCGCCGCCGCCCCTCCCCTCCCGGACTTCTACCGCCGCAACAGCTTGGGAGCGCCGCCGCCCCTCCCCTCCCGGCCTTCTTCCGCGGTAGCGCCCTAGGAGCGCCGCCGCCCCTCCCCTCCCGGCCTACTTCTGCGGCAGCGACCTAGGAGCGCCGCCGCCCCTCCCCTCCCCTCCCCTCCCCGCTTTCTCCCGCGGCGGCGGCCTGGGAGCGCCACCGCCCCTCCCCTCCCGGCCTTCTTCCGCGGCGGCGGCCGGCAGCGACGCCGCCATGCGCTCCCGGCCTTCTTCCGCGGCAGCGGCCAATCAGCGACGCCGCCCGTCACCTCTCGGCCTTCTTCCGTGGCAACAACCGAGCAACACCTCCCCCGCTCGCATATCAGCCTTCTTCCGCGGCAGCAGCTCGGTAGCGCCTCCGCCGAACCCCTACGGGCCTTCAATTACCTGTACTTCAGCAGATGTGGATTGGTGCTGCCTCGGCATCAAACCAATTCGAGCAAAGAGGACTGTGCGCAAGGTTCCTTCATCCACGGCAGCTTCTTGGATTAAGTCTGCAACGACCTTCAGAGAAAATCCTCTGTCTCCGCTCACCTCGAGCAACATCCAGACCGCTCATGAACCACTGAAGGGCAAGTGGACTACAGAGGTGAATGGAGAAGTGATGCAGACGAACGAGAAGGGGACTTCCTCCTGCAAACGCAAGAAATCACTGCAACACGAGGTAAGCAGTATACTTCCTCAACCATCTCAGTTAACTTATTCCAGACAAAGCAGTACACGCAGTCCTGTACGCCTCCAAAAATGACGCAGTACAGTTACTTCAGTTCACGGTGGAAAAAATGCAGTGCACTTGCTCGGTTATGTAGTACGCTTGCTCGGTTATGCAGTACGGTTCTATAGGTTCACTACAAACAATGATGTAGTGCGGTTACTTCAGTTCATCTTGCGGGGTGATGCAGTCAGCATGCATTAGTTTGCAGTACCCTTTGAAACACATTGCGGTTCGTATGGTTCAGTTCATTTTGCCTGACAATGCAGTTCAGTCATTTTGCGCAGGAAATGACGTTCAGCAGATACAAAATGCCGCGCATAATTGACAACCCAGGGAACAACAACTTTCAGAAGAGTAAAGCTTCTTCTGAAAGAGACACCGGCTGGGTTACCTCTAAGATTCCTCGAGGATTCTTCACGACAACTAACAGGGTGCAATACTCTCCGGAACAAGATTTTATCTAGGGAGAAGAGGTAGTCGAGGATGACGAGGATGTCATCTTCATCTGGGAGGGCACTCACCGACAGGATGATGAAGATGACGACGATGAAGATGAGCTAATAACAGTTCTCAACCCAGAGTACAAGCACGAGTTCAGTACATTTGGACAGCATGCCCGAACAGGCAATGATGATGCATTTGAACATGATGTTGCAGCAGATGATGATTATGATGATGTGCCACCGCTACAAAAATTTCAAACCAATCTAGTGAGACATCGCCACAACACTGGATTACCACTGCGTGCACCTGCTGCACCATAAAACAGAGCTCAGCGTCCACCTGCTGCACCAAAAACCAGAGCTCCAGGTAGACTTGCTGCATCAACTTCGACACTGCGACCACCAAGGGTGCCGGTTAGAAGTCAACGGTAGGTACAAATCCTCCTCACTATTGTTGCTGCGAGATCCTCAACTACACAGATCTGCTATAACCCTGCCATGTCCAATACAACCCGACGAGCTGCAAACGCCATTGGGTGAACGACTCTACACACATGTAAGTTTATGTCCTGAAAAAATATAATATTTACAGTCCATTCAGATAACATTGCAGTGCACATTGATATTTCTTGTGAGGTTTGACCTAACATCTAATACAGTCGATTCTTCTGAAAACTTAGGAACATTACAATGCTTTATTAAACTCTTATGCACTCCTCGTATTTAAACAGAACAGAACACTTTATCTCATAGAGCATTGCACTTGATGTAGGATAAAAACATGCTGCTGAACCTCATAACTGCCGCTGGAATGAAGTTCACCACGTACAACAAAGCATGGGACTTTTACAACACTTATGCAAGATATGCAGGGTTTGGCATGTGCAAGAGGGCAAAACACAAGACAAATACCTACATTGTGTGCTCAAGAGAAGGGGCGCACAAGCAGACTGTGTCAGATTATGACCAGAAACGTGAGAAGACATAAAAAAGCATTGGCTGCAAGGCAAAAATAAGTGTCAAAAAGAGGAAGGATGGCAAATTTGTGATAGAAATGGTTGAACTCAACCACAATCACAAGATGTTGGAAAGCCCCGGGATGCTTTTGCACATGCGATCGCACAAAAGGGACGATCCTTTGATTGACCATTTGGTGAAGGACATGCAGCTGGAAAACCACACACACGCTGAGATGATGTCAACGCTGTCGCGTATGTCTGGTGGTCTGCAGCACATGGGACATACTAGTCGCGACTGGGTAAACAAGTAAGCACGTCACAGAGCATATCGCTTGAGCATTATGTCAGTAATTACTTCCTGTTTGATGAGATGAGTTTGCATTGCGTTTGAAATGCAGGAAATAGAAGTTTGCCAGAGAAGAGTCCCGAGATGATGTCAAGAAACTTCTGGATTTCTTTGAGAATATGCAAAAGATAAACCCAGAGTTCTTCTATGATTATGACGTCGATGCAGATAACCGTGTAAGAAACGTCTTTCAAGCCAACGCAAGTTGCAAAGGATCGTATGAAAATTTTGGAGACTGTGTTACATTTGACACGACATATAAAACTAACAAATTCCACATGCCGCTGGGAGTCTTCGTGGGAGTGAACCATCATATACAGAGCACCATATTTGCTGTCGCCCTTGTACGAGATGAAACGATATGATCGTTCGAGTGGGTTTTCAAGACATTCCTGAGGTGTATGAACAACAACCCGCCAATCTGCATGCTCACAGCTACAAAAAAACAACACCTCTATGATTACGTTTGTTTTGTACACTTCTATTTCTTCCGTCTTTCTCACACACAAACAACTTAATAAAAAAAATACTATTTGTGCCTTTTCAGATCAATGTTCTTCGATGAATGCAGCATTAAAAACTATCCTCCCAGATACATTACATAAGGTTTGTCAGTGGCATATCATGAAGAAGTACAAAGACCACCTCGCCTTGCTGTATAAGGCGCATGAGAAACTAAAGGATGACCTCAATGCGGTGCTGAACCACCCACTAATGACGTTAGAATTTGAACGAGCATGGAAGGACCTCATTCAGAAATACAACTTGCAAAACAACGAAGTGATGAATTCGCTGTGGGATGACAGGCATGAGTGGATCTCGGCTTACTACAAGGGAATTTTCTGTGCTCAGATGACTTCCACGCAGAGAAGCGAGAGCATGAACCGCATATTGAAGAAAAACTTTGTCAAAAAGAAGCATGATCTCCATCTGTTTGCTCAGCAGGTGGACAAGTGCATTCAGACCAGGAAGGCCCTCGAGCACGTAGACACAGTAGCGAAGGAGGTAAACAAAATGTCCATCAAAAACTGCTAAATATAACTACAAAAACAAACAAATTTTTGTTTCTCTGGTTCGTAATGCTGCATTTCTGATCATGCAGTCAGAGGTAAAGACAACAACCCAGTTTGGGTTCGAAGTTCGGCTATCAAAAGTGTATACAAGGGAAGTTTTTGCATATTTCAAAGAAACACTCTACCGCAGCACTGCATTCAGAGCAGAGTGGTGCCCTGAGAACCCGACAAAGTATCTCGTACACCACTACAACAGATCGGATGCATTTGACTTGGCAAGGCATAATTTCCAATTGGTCGCCGATGAAGAGAAAGGTGTCTACGAATGTGAGTGCAAACTCTGCACACACACACGTGCGACTCGCTAGCAAAAAAAATCCTAATTTCTGATAGTCATGCACAAAAGCTCACTTACTGAACTTTAGAAGTCCACATGCATGAGTAATTCACAAAACCAAGTGAAGTTCACTTCCTTAAAATGAACAAATAACAAAAAAAATATGTGTTTATGAATTTCATGTAGTTCACTTACAAAACATAGAAAATATGTGTTGTCTGCAGGGCCCTTTTGCGTCCATGTGCTATGCATGCTTTCTCATCTGAGAGTACTCAAGATTCCTGAGGTGTACATCATGAAAAGATACACCCGGAACGCAAGATCAAATGCAACGTTTGAAAGAACAGACTATGAACAAACAACACCAGATGGAAGCTCGCTTTTTTGCCATAGAAAGTTGCTGACAGAAACAACAATGGACCTTGCAAACAGAGCGACAAGGTCCGATGCTGGGTGCCACAGAGCGTTGTCTGGTATGAGGGCATTGATCAACGAAGTTGATGTGCTCAACAAAGAAGAAGAAGCAAAACTTAAGCAAGCAGAGAAATCCCAGCATGAGAATAATGCCGAGCAAGTAGAAAATACCGAACACACCGCAACTGGTGCATAAAAAATAAACAATGCTTCCACCTCCTGTTTCAAACACAAGAGGAAGGAAGAAAGGGGGCGATGCAACCCAGAAAAAGGTTGCATGCAAGGAGAAAAATGATGACAAAAACAGTAAGCCACAGCCTGAGCTGGACAGTGATGGTCACCCACTGGGAATAAGAAGGTGCAAGACATGTAATGATATCAGCGACCGCAATTCCATGACATGTAAAAAAAGACATGAACAAGAAAACCATGGACATGGTGATGCACAACCAAACAGAGATTTCACTCAGAACACTAAGAAATGGAAGAAACCGAGACGTTGCAGCATCTGCAGAAAGAGGAAGAGACACAATTCAAGAACCCGCACCAAAAGAACAAGATCAGAAAACGAGGAAGACGAAGAAGATGAAATCACAGAAGAAGATGGTAACACAACTGAAGAAGAAATGCCTTATGAAGAAGTAGATGAAGAAGTGGAGGAGGAAGAAGAAGAGAGTGAAGAGGACAAAGAATGTGAAGAAACTGAAGAAAGAGTGGCTTATGAAGAAGCAGATGAAGAAGAGGAGGAAGAGGAAGAAGAGAGTGAAGAGGACAAAGAACACGATGAAATAATGCCCACAAGAAACCAAACAAAAGACAGAAAACACAAGGGAATGCTGTTGTACAGTAACAACCAAGAACGACACCGCATACAAAAAACCAGGTAGGAGCACGAAAGGATGTAGTTCACAGCGTTGGAAAACAAAAGCCGCCATCAACCATAACACGAGGAGCAAAGAAGGATGCAGTTCACAGCATTGGAAAACAAAAGCCGCCATCAACTAGCACGTAAGGAGCAAAGAATGATGCAGTTCATAGCGCTGGAAAACAAAAGCCATCATCAACCAGCACACGAGGAGCTACCAACACAACAGTGCAAAGACAAGAACCAGCAACACCGCCACGGAAAACAAAAGGAAGTGCGACATTAGACACGCTCCAGTCACCGCGAAGAAGCAGCAGGTTAACGACCAAATAGATGAAGTTCAATATATTAATCATATACATAGCAGTTTGCTTATCTGTACGACTTATGTATCAGTTTAAATTTTGTGTAAACACAAATTCCCCGCCGACTAAGAGTTCTTCAACTAAACCATATTGAGAGAAATGATGTATAGAGTAAACCATATATATAGCAGTCTAGAGTAAACATTGACACATTTTGATCCACAACCCATAAAAATGCAGTTAGCTCACAGGCGGCACAAAGTTCTCAGATCACAAAAAGTACTTATTACAAAACACATCAAAAGATGAAGCGTTCGATACATAAAAGTACTTATTACAATCAACCTCCTAACCTAAACCAATCACGTCAAACGTGATTCTAACAATATGATCCTCGAGTTCAAAGAAGTTGAGGACAACAACTTGCTCAGACTTCAGGCCACTATCAACGACAAATTCCTTCCAGCCTTTCTGCAGATACAGCCGCCCATCAACGCCTACACGGTACTTGGCTGGTTTCAGGTGTCCATTTCCAAGAACAACTTGGAGAATTCCCTTCTTCTTGAGCCGGAGATACCTAACAGCTCGTTTGGGGATTTTATGCAAAAATTAATATAACTGTTTGAGGACGATACTAGCAGTACAATTCTCATACTGTGCACAGAGCAATAAAAACCTACACACAATACAGATACGAGCTAGATGAAGTGCACAACAGTCCAACAAGAAGTACTGATAAAACGTAATCAAATATGCAGTACGGAACTTGCAAATATGCAGTACGCTTCTAACTATCATGCAGTTCTTGAGACTAGCTGCATGTAGTACACACCGTACAAGCGGGGAAAATTGTGGAAACAAGTAGTGCTGATCTAATATCTATGCAGTTTACATATTGTAACCATGCAAACTAAAACACGAGCTCCATGCACAGAAGCAAAAAAAATAAAAACAAGATATAAGTACATAGTGAAGTACACTTCAATAAAACAAAATAAGTGCATTCCTAAAATACTAGAAGTTCAGACTAGTATGGAATTACACAAAGAAAAAATCAGATCAAGCAAAAAATACCATCTTGTAGTGAGTCTCCACATCTGTTGGCGTAAGCTGATGGACAAAAGGACTTGTGCGGCCAAGGACACGATGAAGCATGTCGGAATAGAATGCAGCAACGTTGATGTGGCCCATATCCAATCCTTCTGTGAATACTGTGCCATATGCAAGCTGCTCCGCTCGCCCAGCTCGGCACAAGACCTTGCCCCCACGACGAGCATGACGGGCCTGCGAGCAAGCTGAGCAATCGCAGTGCGTCGGCACACCACAACCATGGCCGCAGCAGGAGATATTCGCGCAGGGGCCTGGAGCCATCACAACAAAAACCTAGAAAATGAAAAGAAATAAAGAGAGGCTGGAGAAAGGAGAGAAGTTGCGGCCAGAGGAGAAATGAACTGCAAAGGAAGGGTAGAAGTTGGCCTACATTTATAGAAGAGGAATGCAAAAAGGTCAAAACTGAAAATTAAACAAGAGTTAATGAAAATTATGTTACCAAGAATGAAGGACAATCAATGAAGGCTTATGTTACCAAAGAAAAAGGACAAAAAAGGTGTACTTTGACTGCAACACTTCCCATGAACTAACCACAGATCATTAAATATTTATATTTCTAAAAAATTATAATCCGCAGACCATTCTAAATAAAAGTGAATGCAATTCTTCAAAGTAATACCAGGCAGTTCACAATATGTGTGCATGAAGTGCAGTACATGTTCAAAATGAAGCACAAGAGAAGCACTTTCGCGTAGTGCACAATGCATAGACTTAGTGCACGTAATGCAGTCCGAAAATGCAAGCAATGCAGTCCGCAATGTTGGTACAAGCAGTCACAACGTTGGCATAAAAAAGGATGCACGTAGTACAAAATGCATACACCTGCAGCACAAGACTCTGACGAATGCAGTGCATACATACCCAACAAAGCAGTGCACACCGTACACTAGAAAAAAGAATACGTAAGAGGAAAAACACGAAAGAAAATGCGACCAGCATGCAGTGCACAAAAATGTAGTGCAAAAATGTGTAGTGCGGAGTGTGTGCACATGCAGTACACAAACCTGATGAATGCAGTGCAAGATGATTTACTAAGCAGTGCATGCCCTATATTTGAAAAAAATACGTGAGACGGAAAATATTAAAAAAATTGACCATCCTGGTGCAATCGGCCCCAGCCAGTCTCGTAGTAGGTTTGCGCCCATAGTAGGCGAGTCGTTCTGAGCCACGATGCATGGGGTCGTGCACACATGGGCCCACAGGTCAGAGATGACAGAGCAGCGAGCGCCGTGTATAAGCGCCGAAATAAGTAACCAGAGGAGTTCAATACGGCCGCCTCTCCACCGCTTATAAACAGGTCGAGCGCGCTCTCCACGGGCGAGGTGGGACTAAACGATACCGTTCACACACAGCGCACCAGTAACCAGCCGTACTGACAGGCTTACTTGGGCCGAATGTGTTTACACTCCTCTAACATAGGCGTAACACACTGGAGTGGTTAAAATAACACGGCCCACTAAAAAGAACAAATAAGTACAAAAATAAAACATCAAAGAAAAATTAGAAACATTTTTTAAATGGATAACAACCACAAAAAAATTGTGTGTGGGCACTGCCAGAAACTACAGTTTGCTCTCATAAATAAAATGCAGGAAGCCCGAAGTCAACGTACAAATGCAGTCCGCGACATACAACAATGCAGTTCGTCACATGGAAGCACGAAGTATTGTTACTTCTGAAATGCAGTTCTCTTTCTACTGCATTGCAGTAGGGCTAAAATGAAGAATGCAACCCTGTTAGTTAAGCAAAGCAGTCCGATACCCCTATCCACACTACCCTCCGTCCACACAAAAGCTGCATCACCATCACCTATAAAAAGGAGAAAATAAGAAAGAACTCCATAAAAAAGTAATGTGCGTACATCTGTATGAATCCTGATCCCTTATAATACAGTATATGAAGAATAAATTTCACTTGCATGCAATACACTTTGTGGACACAGGCAGTTCTGTCATGATACCGAAGAAGTGCACTTACTAGGAAAATTCACCGAAAACACAATCATCACATTTTCTGACAGTTGCGTGCATACCTGAAGTTGTCACGAAAAAAGAGGCGACGACGTTCTGGATTTCCAACGCACTAAGACAGCCTCCTCATAGCAGAACCTCTCTGCAGTTGCCACGTAACTGAGAACACAGCCCCACCACGCTACCACCCCGCTCCACCACTCCCACGTCCTATCGCAGAGAGCAGAGGAGGGCAGAGGAGAAAACACAACTGCTTTGTCCCCCCCCAAAACCCCATTGCAGCTTCCTCTCCCCACTTCCTTTCACTAACCTCTCTCTCCAGAACAAACATGAGAGAGGAGAGGAGAGCCATGGCGGATGCACCTCTGTACAAGCAGCACCACAAGTACACCAAGGAGCTCCACGACCTCCACGGCAACCACAAGCTCCACGTCGTTTGCACAAGTAAGGGTCAAGACATGGACAAGATGCTGTCCACACTCAGGAGGAAGCTCGGTGGAATGCCTGTCAAACTAGTCGGCGTTGATGTCGAGTACGCACACTACGTGAAGCCACAACGGGTAGCAGTGCTCCAGCTATGTGTAGAAAAAGAATGCCTTGTCTACCACATCTCTGCAGCTAAAGACATGTGAGAATAATTATCAATCTATACTATTGGTTGTCAATATTGATTTTAAATTTTCTTCTTCGCAAATGCCATCATATAAACTTTGGTTCTCATTTTTAAAAACCATGGCATAGGAATTCATTGACAGTTTTCATCGGGCTCCATGTAACTCATGTGTTCAATTCTTCAATTAGATGATCTAGCGATCCACGCAGTTTTATTTTGTTTTACCTAATACAAATTATCTGCTTGAATAATAGAAAACTGCACCATTACTGCCTACTTTCAAAGATCATAGTCCAGACTATCTAAAACATGTATGAAATTCAATTCAAGACAACAAACATGCACAAACATGCATTGTTTATGGAATCTATTATGAGATTTACTAGTTATGCTATACAAAGTATTAGCAGCTACTCACTGCAACATATTCAGGGATTCATATTGCACTTCAGTTTCAGAAAAATCAAAAAAACGTTGGTGGTTCTAAAATGTAACTGGTACTGTCTCACTATATCTAGACTATACAAACATCTTGCAGGCCAATGGAACTAGACAAATTCCTCATGAATGATGAATACACCTTCGCCGGATTTGCGATTGAAGGAGACAAAAACAAGCTGAAGCTATCTGGCTTGAAGATCAACTCTGACAACTACATTGATATTCAGGTGGAATGGAGAGACCCATACAATAAAAAGAAGTTTGACTCTTTGGTTGATGTTGCTGGCAGGCTGATCGACATTCACTACCATTACATGAAGAACAAAATGAACCGCACGTAGGACCATACTCTGTGGGGGTTTGCCCGCTGCCAGACAAGCTTATCAAGTATGCAACAATAGATGCATTTGCAACCTACGAGTCATGGTGAACCATCTATGATGTCATAATGGGACTAGACAGGGCAAAAAGAGAAATAGAAGTGTAGAAGAAGAAGAACAAGGCTGTAATCCCATACAGAAACTAGAAATGAACAGGGCTATGTTTAGTTTCATTTTACTTTAGTGGTTGTGTTGTTCCTTATTTCATGTTTGCTAGGTTTTGCTTATGTCCGTTGCTTCATCTCGAACTATTCTTTGTAAAAACAATGTCGTTGCACTAGGTCATGATTGCTGAATTTGTATGAGAACAAGTATCTAGACAACTTTGAAAAATCTAATGTGTGATACCAAAAACTACTACCCACATACAAAACATATTCAAAGAACAACGTTAAACAAAAAAATAGTACAATGACTACAAGTCATACCTAAAAAAGAAAGATGAATGCAGTTCGCAATGGTAACATAAGTAGTACTTATGTCATGTAGTCCACAAGAGTAATTATAGAAACAGACCATCAATATTAATAGTTCTTAAAAAATTATAATACGCAGACCATTCTAAAGAAAGGTGAATGCAGTCCATTAAAGTAATATCAGGCAGTTCACAAAGTGTATACATGAAGTGCAGTACATGCTTAAATGAAACACGAGAGGGGCTGTAGCCACTTTCGTGCAGTGCGCAACGTTGGTACAAGCAGTACAAATGACATCATTTGTACTACCACGAATACATGTACTGCAAAAGAAAAAATGCTTGAAATACCAAAAAAATGACCACCCAGGTGCAACCAGGCACCGGCCAGTCTCGTAATAGGTTTGCGCCCACAGTAGGCGTGTCGTTCTGAGCCACGATGCAAGGGGCCGGGCACACATGCGCCCACAGGTCAGAGAGGAAAGAGCAGCGAGCGCCGTGTATAAGTGCCCAAATAAGTAACCAGAGGAGTTCCATACGGCTGCCTCGCCAGCACTTATAAACAGGTTGAGCGCGCTCTCCGCGGGCGAGGTGGGACTAAACGATACCGCCCACACACAGCGCAAGAACAAAACACTTGTACAGGCCGACTTGGGCCGAATGCGTCTTACACCCCAGCGGACCCAACACATTCTCACGGCCCAAAACAAAGAAGCCCCACGACGCACAACTAGCACGCAACTCCAGTACCCTCGCACCTAAAAAAATGCAGTCCGCAATGTAGTTCGGTATGGGAAGGAAGATGTGCTGTCAATTAAGCAATGCAGTTCACTTAGACGATTGTTTTTTCCAGCCAGCCGAGAACACTACCACGACTAGCCCGTGTCAAACCTCCTCCTCCACTTGGCGATTCCTTTTTCTTGGCTACCACGGCACAACCCCCCGTCACACCCTGGCCTGTTTGGCAGGAGCACGGGGTGTGACAGCGGGCGACGGGGTGTGACGGACTCGCCTACACATGCGGTGCCGCGGCACGCCGCGTCGCCGCCTGCTCTGGCTTGTTCCAGGCTTGGCCTTGCAGGGGGGTGGGGAGGGGGGTCACGACCCCCTCCCCACCCCCTGTTCGGCCGCGCGCTAACACACGCAGTGCGCTTGGTTGACAGGCGCAGTGCGGCTATTCATTTTTCCAAAACCCTAGGACGCACGAAACCCGAGAGCCACACCCCTAAGATAGACAGGGAGGTGACGGAGTGTGACGGACTCGCCTACGCATGCGGCGTCGCGGCACAACGAGTCACCGCCTGCTCCGGCTTGTTCCAAGCTCGACCTCGCAATGACCCCACCTCCCCACCCCCTACTCGGCCTCCCTGCTCGGCCTCGCGCTAATGCATGCAGTGCGCTTGGTTGGCAAGCGCTATGCGGCTATTCTGTTTTTCCAAAACACTAGGACACACACAATCCCAGAGCCACACCCCTAAGATAGACAGGGGCGACGGGGTGTGACGAACTCGCCTACGCGGCACGGCGCGTCACCTCCTACTCCGGCTCGTTCCAGGCTCGGCCTCGCACTGGGTGGGGAGGGGGGGTCACGACCCCCCTCCCCACCCCCTGTTCGGCCTCGCGCTAATGCATGCAGTGTGCTTGGTTGACAGGCGCGGTGCGGCTATTCTGTTTTTCCAAAACACTAGGATGCACGCAACCCAGAGCCACACCCCTAAGATAGACAGGGGCGACGGGGTGGGACGGACTCGCCCACGCCGCGTCGTTGCCTGCTCCGGCTCGTTCTAGGCTCGGCCTCGCAAGGGGGTGGGGAGGGGGTTCGGGGAGGGGGTTCGTGACCCCCTCCCCACCCCCCTGCTCGGCCTCACGCTAACGCATGCAAAAATAACTTTACCTCCAAATAGGTGCCACAAATAAAAAATTGGGGGGCCCCCAACCCCCTCTCTGTTGGGTAACGTAGCAGAAATTCAAAATTTTCTACGCATCACCAAGATCAATCTATGGAGTACCCTAGCAACGAGGGGAAGGGGAGTGGATCTACATACCCTTGTAGATCGCGATGCGGAAGCGTTGCAAGAACGCGGATGAGGGAGTCGTACTCGTAGCGATTCAGATCGCGGTTGATTCCGATCTAAGCACCGAAGAATGGTGCCTCCGCGTTCAACACACGTGCATCCCGGTGACGTCTCCCACGCCTTGATCCAGCAAGGAGAGAGGGAGAGGTTGGGGAAGACTCCGTCCAGCAGCAGCACGACGGCGTGGTGGTGATGGACGAGTATGGCAATCCCGCAGGGCTTCGCCAAGCACCGCGGGAGAGGAGGAGGGAGAGAGGTAGGGCGGCGCCAAGAGAGACAGGAAAACTCATGTGTTGGGCAGCCCTAGACCTCAACTATATATAGGGGGGAGGGGGCTGCGCCCCCTCTAGGGTTCCCACCCCAAGGGGTGGCGGCCAGCCCTAGATCCCATCTAGGGGGGCGGCCAAGGGGGGAAGAGAGGGGGGCGCCACTAGGGTGGGCCTTAAGGCCCATCTGGACCTAGGGTTTGCCCCCTCCCACTCTCCCATGCGCCTTGGGCCTTGGTGGGGGCGCACCAGCCCACCTGGGGCTGGTCCCCTCCCACACTTGGCCCACGCAGCCTTCTGGGGCTGGTGGCCCCACTTGGTGGACCCCCCGATCCCTCCCGGTGGTCCCGGTACATTACCGATATCACCCGAAACTTTTCCGGTGACCAAAACAGGACTTCCCATATATAAATCTTTACCTTCGGACCATTCCGGAACTCCTCGTGACGTCTGGGATCTCATCCCGGACTCCGAACAACATTCGGTAACCATGTACATACTTTCCCTATAACCCTAGCGTCATCGAACCTTAAGTGTGTAGACCCTACGGGTTCGGGAACCATGCAGACATGACCGAGACGTTCTCCGGCCAATAACCAACAGCGGGATCTGGATACCCATGTTGGCTCCCACATGTTCCACGATGATCTCATCGGATGAACCACGATGTCGGGGATTCAATCAATCCCGTATGCAATTCCCTTTGTCTATCGGTATGTTACTTGCCCGATATTCGATCGTCGGTATCCCTATACCTTGTTCAATCTCATTACCGGCAAGTCTCTTTACTCGTTCCGTAACTCACATCATCCCGTGATCAACTCCTTGGTCACATTGTGCACATTATGATGATGTCCTACCAAGTGGGCCCAGAGATACCTCTCCGTTTACACGGAGTGACAAATCCCAGTCTCGATTCGTGCCAACCCAACAGACACTTTCGGAGATACCTGTAGTGCACCTTTATAGCCACCCAGTTACGTTGTGACGTTTGGTACACCCAAAGCATTCCTACGGTATCCGGGAGTTGCACAATCTCATGGTCTAAGGAAATGATACTTGACATTAGAAAAGCTCTGAGCAAACGAACTACACGATCTTGTGCCAGGCTTAGGATTGGGTCTTGTCCATCACATCATTCTCCTAATGATGTGATCCCGTTATCAACGACATCCAATGTCCATGGTCAGGAAACCGTAACCATCTATTGATCAACGAGCTAGTCAACTAGAGGCTTACTAGGGACATGGTGTTGTCTATGTATCCACACATGTATCTCAGTTTCCTATCAATACAATTCAAGCATGGATAATAAACGATTATCATGAACAAGGAAATATAATAATAACCTATTTATTATTGCCTCTAGGGCATATTTCCAACAGTCTCCCACTTGCACTAGAGTCAATAAGCTAGTCCACATCACCATGTCATTAACACTCATAGGTCACATCACCATGTGACCAACATCCAAAGAGTTTACTAGAGTCAACAATCTAGTTCACATCTCTATGTGATTAACACTCAATGAGTTCTGGTTTGATCATGTTATGCTTGTGAGAGAGGTTATTTAGTCAACGGGTCTGAACCTGTCAGATCCGTGTGTGCTTTACGAATATCTATGTCATCTTGTGGATGCTACCAAGCGCTATTTGGAGCCATTTCAAATAATTGCTCTACTATACGAATCCGGTTTACTGCTCAGAGTCATCCGGATTAGTGTCAAAGTTCGCATCGACGTAACCCTTTACGACGAACTCCTTTTCACCTCCATAATCAAGAAAATTCCTTAGTCCACTAGATACTAAGGATAAGTTCGACCGCTGTCATGTGATCCATTCCCGGATCACTATTGTACCCCTTGACCAACTCATGGCAAGGCACACTTCATGTGCAGTACACAGCATAGCATACTGTAGAGCCTATGTCTAAAGCATAGGGGACGACCTTCGTCCTTTCTCTCTCTTCTGCTGTGGTCAGGTCTTGAGTCTTACTCAATACTCACACCTTGTAACACAGCCAAGAACTCCTTCTTTGCTGATCTATTTTGAACTCTTTCAAAATCATGTCAAGGTGTGCGTTCTTTGAAAGTATCATCGGGCGTCTTGATCTATCTCTATAGATCTTGATGCCCAATATGTAAGCAGCTTTATCCAGGTCTTCTTTTGAAAAACTCCTTTCAAACAACCCTTTATGCTCTGCAGCAATTTTACATCATTTCGGATCAACAATATGTCATTCACATATACTTATCAGAAATGTTGTAGCGCTCCCACTCACTTTATTGTAAATACAAGTTTCTAACAAACTTTGTATAAACCCAAAAACTTTGATCGCTCCATCAAAGCTTATATTCTGACTCCGAGATGCTTGCTCTAGTCCATGGAAGGATCGCTGGAGCTAGCATACCTTTTAGCATCCTTAGGATCGACAAAACCTTTCTGATTGTATCACATACAACCTTTCCTTACGAAAACTGGTAAGGAAACTTGTTTTGACATCCATCTGCCAGATTTCATAAATGCAGCTAATGCTAACATGATTCCGACGGACTTAAGCATCGCTACGGATGAGAAAATCTCATCGTAGTCAACTCCTTGAACTTGGGGAAATACTCTTAGCCACAAGTCGAGCTTCATAGACGGTAACATTACCGTCCACGTCCGTCTTCTTCTCAAAGATCCATTTATCTCGGATTTCATGGCTTCTAACCATTTGTCGGAATATGGGCCCACCATCGCTTCTCCATAGCTCGTAGGTTCAGTATTGTCCAACAACATGATATCTCGTCCTACGAGGTTTGGTGGTGACTTGATCCGAAGTTTCATGATCACTATCATAAGCTTCCACTTCAATTGGTATAGGTGCCACAGGAACAACTTCCTGTGCCCTGCTACACACTAGTTGAAGTGACGGTTCAATAACCTTATCAAGTCTCCACCATCCTCCCACTCAATTCTTTCGAGAGAAACTTTTCCTTGAGAAAGGACTCGTTTCTAGAAGCAATTACTTTTGCTTCCAGATCTGAAATAGGAGGTACACCCAACTGTTTTGGGTATTATTATGAAGATGTATTTATCCGCTTTGGGTTCGAGCTTATCATCCTGAAACTTTTCACATAAGCTTCGCAGCCCCAAACTTTTAAGAAACGACAACTTATGTTTCTCTAAACGGTGTCGTCTCAACGGAATTGCGTGGTGCCCCTTTTAAAGTGAATGCGGTTATCTCTAATGCCTAACCCATAAACGATAGTGGTAATTCGATAAGAGACATCATGGTATGCACCATATCCAATAGGGTGCAGTTATGATGTTCGGACACACCATCACACTATGGCGTTCCAGGCGGTATTAATTGTGAAACACTTTCCACAATGTCTTAATTGTGTGCCAAACTCGTAACTCAGATACTCATCTCTATGATCATATCACAGACATTTTATCCTCTTGTCACGACGATCTTCAACTTCACTCTGAAATTACTTGAACCTTTCAATAATTCAGACTTGTGTTTTATCAAGTAAATACACTCAGCATCTACTCAAATCATCTGTGAAGTAAGAACATAACGATATCCACTACATGCCTCGGCACTCATTGGACTGCATACATCAAAATGTATTACTTCCAACAAGTTGCTCTCTTGTTCCATCTTACTGAAAACGAGGCCTTTCAGTCATCTTGCCCATGTGGTATGATTTGCATGTCTCAAGTGATTCAAAATCAAGTGAGTCCAAACGATCCATCTGCATGGAGTTTCTTCATGCATATATACCAATAGACATGGTTCGCATGTCTCAATCTTTTCAAAAACGAGTGAGTCCAAAGATCCATCTACATGGAGCTTCTTCATGCGTTCTATACCAATATGACTCAAGTGGCAGTGCCACAAGTATGTGGTACTATCATTACTATCTTATATCTTTTGGCATGAACATGTGTATCACTACGATCGGGATTCATTTTAGGTGAAGACCATTGAAGGTATTATTCAAATAAACAGAGTAACCATTATTCTCCTTAAATGAATAACCGTATTGCGATAAGCATAATCCAATCATGCTCAACGCAAACACCAAATCACGATGGTAGAGGGAGCATGCGATGCTTGATCACATCAACCTTGGAAACACTTCCAACACATATCGCATCTCACCTTTAGCCAGTCTCCGTTTATTCCGCAGCTTTTATTTCGAGTTACTAACACTTAGCAACCGAACCGGTATCCAATACCCTGGTGCTGCTAGGAGTACTAGTAAAGTACACATTCATATAATGTATATCCAATATACTTCTGTCGATCTTGCCTGCCTTCTCATCTACCAAGTATCTAGGGTAGTCCTACTTCAGTGACCGTTCCCCTCATTACAGAAGCACTTAGTCTCGGGTTTGGGTTCAACCTTGGGATTCTTCACTAGAGCAGCAAATGATTTGCTGTTTCATGAAGTGTCCCTTTTTGCCCTTGCCCTTCTAGAAACTAGTGGTTTTACTAACCATCAACAATTGATGCTCCTTCTTGATTTCTACTTTCGCGGTGTCAAACATCGCGAGTTGCTCAAGCATCATCATCTATCCTTGATATGTTATAGTTCATCACAAAGCTCTAACAGCTTGGTGGCAGTGACTATGGAGAACCATCACTATCTCATCTGGAAGATTAACTCCCACTCGATTCTAGCGATTGTGGCACTCAAACAAGCTGAGCACATGCTCAACGATTGAGCTTTTCTCCCTTAGTTTGCAGGCTTAAGAAACTTGTCAGAGGTCTCATACCTCTTGACGTGGGCACTAGTCCGAAATCCCAATTTCAGTCTTCGGAACATCTCATATGTTCTGCGACGTTTCAAAAAACCGTCTTTGGTGCCACAATTCTAAACCGTTAGCATTACACACCGAACTATCACGTAATCATCAAAACGTGTATGTCAGATGTTTCGCAACATCTACAGATGACGCTGAGGTTCAGCACACCGAGCAGTGCATTAAGGACATAAGCCTTCGTGCAGCAATGAGGACAATCCTCAGTTCACGGACCCAGTCCGCATAATTGCTACTATCAACTTTCAACTAAATTTTCTCTAGGAACATATCTTAAACAGTAGAACTAAAGCGCAAGCTATGACATAATTTGCAAAGTCCTTTTGACTATGTTCATGATAATGAAGTTCATCTGATTATTTAATGAACTCCCACTCAGATAGACATCCCTCTAGTCATCTAAGTGATACATGATCCGAGTCAAACTAGGCCGTGTCCGATCATCACGTGAGACGGACTAGTCATCATCGGTGAACATCTCCATGTTGATCGCATCTACTATACGACTCATGTTCGACCTTTCGATCTCTTGTGTTCCGAGGCCATGTCTGTACATGCTAGGCTCGTCAAGTCAACCTAAGTGTTTCTCATGTGTTCCGAGGCCATGTCTGTACATGCTAGGCTCGTCAACACCCGTTGTATTCGAACGTTAGAATCTATCACACCCGATCATCACGTGGTGCTTCGAAACAACGGACCTTCGCAACGGTGCACAGTTAGGGGGAACACTTTCTTGAAATTATTATAAGGGATCATCTTATTTATGCCACCGTCGTTCTAAGCAAATAAGATGCATAACATGATAAACATCACATGCAATCAAATAGTGACATGATATGGCCAATATCATTTTGCTCCTTTGATCTCCATCTTCGGGGCACCATGATCATATTTGTCACCGGCATGACACCATGATCTCCATCATTGTGTCTTCATGAAGTTGTCACGCCAACGATTACTTCTACTTCTATGGCTAACGCGCTTAGCAATAAAGTAAAGTAATTTACATGGCGTTATTCAATGACATGCAGGTCATACAAAAAATAAAGACAACTCCTATGGCTCCTGCCGGTTGTCATACTCATCGACATGCAAGTCGTGATTCCTATTACAAGAATATGATCAATCTCATACATCACATATATCATTCATCACATCTTCTGGCCATATCACATCACATAGCACATGCTGCAAAAAACAAGTTAGACGTCCTCTAATTGTTGTTGCAAGTTTTTACGTGGCTTGTATAGGTTTCTAGCAAGAACGTTTCTTACCTACGTAAAACCACAACGTGATATGCCAATTTCTATTTACCCTTCATAAGGACCCTTTTCATCAAATCCGTTCCGACTAAAGTGGGAGAGACAGACACCCGCTAGCCACCTTATGCAACTAGTGCATGTCAGTCGGTGGAACCTGTCTCACGTAAGCGTACGTGTAAGGTCGGTCCGGGCCGCTTCATCCCACAATGCCGCCGAAACAAGATAAGGCTAGTAGCGGCAAGAAGAATTGGCAACATCTACGCCCACAACTGCTTTGTGTTCTACTCGTGCATAGAAACTACGCATAGACCTAGCTCATGATGCCACTGTTGGGCAACGTAGCAGAAATTTAAAAATTGCTACGCATCACCAAGATCAATCTATGGAGTACTCTAGCAACGAGGGGAAGGGGAGTGGATCTACATACCCTTGTAGAACGCGATGCGGAAGCGTTGCAAGAACGCGGATGAGGGGGTCGTACTCGTAGCGATTCAGATCGCGGTTGATTCCGATCTAAGCACCGAAGAACGGTGCCTCCGCGTTCAACACACGTGCAGCCCGGTGACGTCTCCCACGCCTTGATCCAGCAAGGAGAGAGGGAGAGGTTGGGGAAGACTCCGTCCAACAGCAGCACGACGGCGTGGTGGTGATGGAGGAGTGTGGCAATCCCGCAGGGCTTCGCCAAGCACTGCGGGAGAGGAGGAGGGAGAGAGGTAGGGCTGCGCCAAGAGAGACAGGAAAACTCATGTGTTGGGCAGCCCTAGACCTCAACTATATATAGGGGGGGAGGGGGCTGCGCCCCCTCTAGGGTTCCCACCCCAAGGGGTGGCGGCCAGCCCTAGATCCCATCTAGGGGGGCGGCCAAGGGGGGAAGAGAGGGGGGCGCCACTAGGGTGGGCCTTAAGGCACATCTGGACCTAGGGTTTGCCCCCTCCCACTCTCCCATGCGCCTTGGGCCTTGGTGGGGGGCGCACCAGCCCACCTGGGGCTGGTCCCCTCCCACACTTGGCCCACGCAGCCTTCTGGGGCTGGTGGCCCCACTTGGTGGACCCCCGGGACCCTCCCGGTGGTCCCGGTACATTACCGATATCACCCGAAACTTTTTCGGTGACCAAAACAGGACTTCCCATATATAAATCTTTACCTCCGGACCATTCCGGAACTCCTCGTGACGTCTGGGATCTCATCCGGGACTCCGGACAACATTCGGTAACCACGTACATACTTTCCCTATAACCCTAGCGTCATCGAACCTTAAGTGTGTAGACCCTACGGGTTCGGGAACCATGCAGACATGACCGAGACGTTCTCCGGCCAATAACCAACAGCGGGATCTGGATACCCATGTTGGCTCCCACATGTTCCACGATGATCTCATCGGATGAACCACGATGTCGGGGATTCAATCAATCCCGTATGCAATTCCCTTTGTCTATCAGTATGTTACTTGCCCGAGATTCGATCGTCGATATCCCTATACCTTGTTCAATCTCGTTACCAGCAAGTCTCTTTACTCGTTCCGTAACTCACATCATCCCGTGATCAACTCCTTGGTCACATTGTGCACATTATGATAATGTCCTACCGAGTGGGCCCAGAGATACCTCTCCGTTTGCACGGAGTGACAAATCCCAGTCTCGATTCGTGCCAACCCAACAGACACTTTCGGAGATACCTGTAGTGCACCTTTATAGCCACCCAGTTACGTTGTGACGTTTGGTACACCCAAAGCATTCCTACGGTATCCGGGAGTTGCACAATCTCATGGTCTAAGGAAATGATACTTGACATTAGAAAAGCTCTGAGCAAACGAACTACACGATCTTGTGCCAGGCTTAGGATTGGGTCTTGTCCATCACATCATTCTCCTAATGATGTGATCCCGTTATCAACGACATCCAATGTCCATGGTCAGGAAACCGTAACCATCTATTGATCAACGAGCTAGTCAACTAGAGGCTTACTAGGGACATGGTGTTGTCTATGTATCCACACATGTATCTGAGTTTCCTATCAATACAATTCAAGCATGGATAATAAACGATTATCATGAACAAGGAAATATAATAATAACCTATTTATTATTGCGTCTAGGGCATATTTCCAACACTCTCGTGACAGGGGATGCATCAAGTACACGCAAAAAGAGATGCAGGAAGCAACTCTAGACAATGAAGTGCATTTAGTTAGACAAAGCAGTGCAGTATCATAAAGCAATGCAGTTCGAAAGACATACATGAATACAGGGGCTGCAGCAAGTACAAAAAATACAGGTGCAATACAAAAATATACAGGAAATACAGGTGCAGTACAAAAAATATACAGGTGCACATGGAAGAACATATATATACATATACATATATATATACTGTATGGGTTATTTATATAAAATGAAACACACACAAATTTGTCTATATACACTGTTGCAAAAAGCAGATGAAACACAAGAAACAGAAAAAAAGTATTTTCATACATTATCTACCTTAGACCACACATAGTACACAACATGAACCCTAGTTCTTGTCCATACACACGCTTTTAACAGAAAAAATGCCATATGACTGTTACTGCGTCTGTGACAGCGACAGGGAAGTAAGCCCGAGGCTTGCAATCTGATCTCGTAGCTCAGGCGGCATGTCTTCATAATACAGCATGTTCAAAGGATTGAACAGCAGCTGGCAAATGTACTCTGCCTTCCAATCTTCAATAGCAGGCTGAGAAAAATTAAAAAAATGCAGACCAATGATTAAAAAAAGGTTGTCAAAAGAACAAAAAGTGAAAAATAAAAAAAATAAAAATAGTAACAAGAAAAAGAAGAAACAGATAAGATATTACATCGAATTTGACAATTTTGTCGACTATACGTTGGCCGTCATACAACTGCGTCAAGCTCAGAACATAGATTCCACACTCGTTTGTTCCCTGCGCCGGCACGACCGGGTAAGAGGGCTTCTCTACCAATTTAACCCAGTCAGGGTGGTTCTTAGATTTATACAACTTTTCACCATAAATCGCCTTCAGCAGCTGAGTCATCCTCCTCATCTGGCAAAAGGCAGCACAAAGTAAAATAACACACGTTACAGATAAATAACTATTCAGACGAACCGAAAAATACAAAGTTCTTCTCAATGTCTAGACAGTCCCTCTTTTGAATGCACGTGAGTTCATTCCCTTTTATCACTCTTCACACATATTGGGGTGTGTGTGAGAAAATGCAGTTCTGTGACACATATGTTGTAGTGCACTATATTAACAAGTGTGGTGCTATGTGTGCTAACATTGCATGTGCAGTTTAAAAATAATATGCAGTAGGAGAAACACAAAATAGCTTTGCACTTGGATAAAAAATGATATACCACTTCAGTGCAATCTGAGTGGTAGTCAGTCCTGCGCCACTTTGTCATGAAATCAGGATGGCCAGTGTACTTCCTAGTGTCATGGATATCAATCGTCTGGCGATGCTGGTTCATTGTGTATAAGGAATAATGACCATCCTTGGAGCGCGGAATCATAATCTGCCATATCAAAAAACAAACTGAAAAAGGAAAGTTCATTCAACACGTAGCACTAACCACTGTTCCAAAATAACTATAAGAAGAAATGCAACAAACAAGAAAATAAATGACGGGAAACAATGGCCTTACCAGTTTTGCGTCTAACAGGTTTTCGTCACCGCTCACAAAAACCTTGAACTGCTTAACTGCATCTTCTAAAACAAATGGGGGATGCACAACTGGCAACACAGGGTGTCCTTCATCATCTTTCTTCACAAAGGTTTCCATTTGAAGAACATACTACATACAAAAAGAACAAAAACAGGGCATGAAAAAAAGAATAAAACATGGATGCACGCATGGACATGAAAAAATCAGTACAAGAGAAAAAATAACAGCACACGTTTACCATGATAAATAAAGGTGAAAGTAGCACACGTTCACCAGAACGATAAACTAAACTCATTTCAGGGTCTTGCTTCCAGTACTTGATGACAAAATCCATGAGATACGAGTCCGTTAAAGCTCCTTTGCCAAATGTATTATAGATATAGTAAACTTTGTAATTTTCGACATCACCAAAAGAATTATTCACCATCAAGAACGAGTTCCTGCAGTAAACATACACAGATGGGATCAATAAAATAAACTTAAAAACAAAACACACAAAAAGGATGAAGGGCACACACATAAAACTTACCCGTGGTATTTGGTTACAAAATCTTTGCTGAGAACGAGATCCTTTATTATCCTCGCCTCATCAATATAATTGAACCTCGGAGGCTTCAATTTCTCTATAGAGCATCTCAACTTAAAAGCCCTCTCACCTGCCCTCTTGTTCGAAAGTACTTCAGCCTCATACACAGGAGGACGATTCATTGTTGCACTCCTAGTCCTAGTGACGCGTGGGCACGGCGTAACAAAATCATCATCATCAACATCAAATACCTCATGTTGAGAGCTAGTTCGAGCAACACTTCTACCATTAGGTCCAGACGCCACATCTATGTTCAAACCATCTCCAGCCAGAGAACCAGAATTATCTGGAGAGATTTTAATGGCACAATCCTCCATAACTACCTTAGAACCATGGGACTCAAACAGTGATGTACAGCCTCCATGAAGACTCCATTCAAAACCTAAAAACGGGTAGAAAAAACATGGAAACACTCAGCACAAAATACAAAACCAAAATACATTAAATGCATCTCAATAATATATATATAATACAGTTCACTAAAGAAGAGAATGCGACCAACTTGTCCTTAACAATGCAGCCCACTTCTCTAGAACAATGCAGCCCACTGGCCTAGAACAATGCAGCACACTTGTCTAGAACAATGCAGCCCACTTATAAAGAACAATGCAGCTCACTTGCCTCAAAATAAATACAGCTAACTTGTCTACAATAGATGCAGCTCACTAATACAACAAAAATATAGCCATCCACTGTAAATCACGCATTTCACTAAACACACTAGTAAAAAGACCTTAATAAGCGGAAGCAAGCAGTAGAAAAAAAGGGAAATAATGAAGTTCACTAAAACAACCTTTATCTGCTAAAATTAAAAGTGATGATAAATCAAGGCAACACTTTGTCGATGTGAGCCAACTATAGAGCATGGTCTTTCTGATGTAGCCAATGTGCTCCACCGCAAACGGAGCAACTCGAACACCATCCCAAGTCTGCAAGAGTTGAAACATATAGAATCCACAATCATGCCTACAATAAAAGAACAAAAAACGCTTGCTATTTTTAACCATCCTCCTAAAAATCCTGATCGCATCAGAGCTGCCAGGTTTATTGAGCCAGTAAAGAAATTCAAACCGCCTTTCTTTCAAATTTAAGGCAACTACACAATAATGACCAACGCCATCCCTCGTCTCTGGCGGATCAAATGTTGCAAATAGGACCTGTTGGAAGTACAAAAATAAATAAAATTATAAAAACAAGAAGAAACAAAACACTATAAAAACCAACACACAAAAAATGGTTTTTGACACATAAAAACGTTACTCACCATATCTTTTTTATCAACACGCTCCTCGGCTTTTGAAGAGAACATCATTTTAACACTCATGCCTACAGTACCACCATGCCAAATACTTGTCTGCAAAAACAAAGCCAAAAAAGAAATAGTGCTCAAGCAAACAGGCCGTCACACGAAATCAGAAAAGAAAATCAACAAATTAAACAAAAGTTTCTGCATGCATACACAAATATGGTACGGGACAACCATCGTCGGAGATCCCTTAAACTTATGTACCAGCAAAGAAACCCCGAGATCTACAAGGCCTGTATGCATCCCTTTATCCCAAAAAGATTGACCAACTTCGCCAATGGTAATATCAGCCACCTCATTTTTAAAAGCAATCATGTCCCTGGATTTTTATGAAAAACTGAAACATAAGATACTAAAAAATAACAACAATGAAAAAGGGTAAGTACTGAAATTAGAAAATACATATGAACAAAACAATTTTTAAAAAGCGATACTTCTTCTTCTTGTCCTTTCGAGCCCTCGTAACAGCAGTGTACAACTCATGGTATCTTTTCAGAAGAGCTGGATCAATGCTCGACGGTGTCACAACATGAAGTTTGTCATCTATAATAAAAAGATGAAGTTCACTTATCCAAAGAATGAAGTTCAATATTAAGATAAGGAAATTCTGCTAGCTATTTTGAAAATCACCAACAAAATATGAAGTTTCACTTATCGTTAAACATCTAATACAGCTACCATAGTAATTAAAAAAACGAATGAGAAAAACTTCAACTTCACTGTTCGAAACAAAACTCTTGCCTTCAGTGTTAGAGTCTTCATGCTGTTGTTCTTTAGAGTTGACCAAAACATTTACCTGGCTAGGTTGCGGCGAATCCACCACAACCTCACTGGACTGCCCTTCTGTAGCAACATCAACATTCTCTGGATTTACAACAGTCTGGTCAACCGCAACGTCCTTAGATACTTCAGCTACATGAGGCTCCACTCTGAATACATCAGGAACATCGTTGGCCGCCAGACAAACAGGAGAAGGAGCAACTCTACCGGCAGGAACGACATTCTCCAGCGGCTTTTCAATGCCAAAATCAGAATCTTCGTACCGACTAGGGGAAACAACATCGTGGGATTCCTGAGCTACAGAAGGTTCTGCACTATCGACGACAACCGATACAGAAGCATCAACACTGCCACCACCCGCAACAGCACAATCCCCCTGGTTCACATCAACATGAACTTCTATGTTTTCATCTCCAGGCTGTGAAAAGTTTAAAAAAGACACAATGACACAAATGAGCGTGGGGATAATTAACACAACAACACATAGGTCACTTATCTCAAAGACTGCAGTCCACATATGCAAAACAACTGCAGTTCACTTATGTCAAACACTGCAGCCCACATGTGTCAAATAATTGCAGTACATATATGTAAAAAGAACTGCAGTTCACTTTTTCAAACACTGCAGTTCAGTTCTGTTAAATACTGAAGCTTACACATGTAAAAGACTGCGGCCCACGTATGCGAAAAGAACTGCAGTTCACTTCTGTCAAAGACTGAAGCTCACACATGTAAAACTATGCAGCTCACATATGTAAAAGAAATACACATGAGTGAACACAACAGCATACATCAAGCTTATAACAACAACAAAATATTAGATTACAACCCACTAACAGAAAAAGTAATTCCACTAAACCTTATCATCTACAACATCCGGAGGGGACGATGCATCAGCAAAGTCCTCATCCTTCTCATAGCCATCGTAGGAATCTTTGTGCACATCACAAGGAGCAACTCCAGTCTACGGGCATAGAACAAAACAAAACGAAAATAAGATGCTAACGACCAAAAAAAGAAAAAAACTTCAACTATGCACAAGCAGTAAACGTTTTACAAAATCGTGAGGTACACAAAAAACACAATAAAATGGAAAGCAAAAAATGCAAGTTCAAGAAGAGAGACACATGGCAGAACAGGCATGGCAGAAGTACTTGTACCTGACCAATTCCATCGTCCCTAGATGCATGGACACCAGAAGACTCCACTCCAGCCTGTGACAAAAAACAAATAGTCAGTAGCAGTAAACATAATACACGAAAGAGGCTCAAAACCACAAAAAACCTAGAATGTACATTATCAGCGCCGTCGCCAGCATCCTGATGGTTCATTTCATCCAAAATGTGCTCAGCATCCTTCTCATACTGCGCACTTTTCTTCCTGTGAATGTTTCAAGTGAGCATACGAAGACCGAATATTCGTGAGTACAATCTTCAGACTTTGAACCACACCACAATTAAAATTATGAGCAGCAACAATATCTTCATCTCTCGGGCCATGGCCAGCAGGAAAAAAAACAGCAACTGTCCTCAACCTGTCACCGAAGGTTGGCAAATCTTCAGTTAATTCAAAACCTTCGGAAGAAGCTCATCAATCTCCCCGTGTTTTTTGCCGCCAACAAATGTCTCATCATCCAACGAGACGTGAAACCACGAGTAGGCGGCGCCTCATCATCACAGGCAGGAAGGTGGCTACAGATAGGCTCATAAAACCTAGCATGAGTGCTAGGCCCCGCATCAGAGGCGCCACATAGCACTGCAACAACACGGTTGTACACAATATCACCTGACGTCTTCCACTGAAAAAAATACAAAAAAGGGAACAGAAGTACACATGTGAATACTAGAAAGTTCAGATTTATAATGACTGCACATTTGAAACAAAACTATGATATAAAAAACTCAGATGCACTAACCGGCAGCTTCCCAAATTTGTAAGATTCCAAATAAATCTTGAGAAGCATATCCTCGTTGTATAACTTCATCAGGTCCTTGGTCGTTAGGTATGACGCGCGTGGTGTCAACGTGTGCATAACTGAAAATTTGCGAAGCTTCAAGCAATCAAGATACATAATCAAGGGGAGAATGGCACAACCCTGTGCACAATTCTGCTTGCTGCCTTCTGTCTGCCACCTCACCACAGCTGCCTGCAGCTCATCAACAACAAGCTGACAAAAGTCCATCTCCGCCATAGCCGCATAATCCATGTTCTCAACCATGGCAGCAACCCTGCCCAAATGAGCTGCAGGCCCAGGGCACAGCAAATTCTGATAAAGTATCAGGAAGAACACCTTAACAGCAAGATCAACTGTCACATGGTCATCTTCCTGTACCAACATCTCCATCTTCTGAAGCAAGTCCTTGGCACCTATACTTTTTGAATGGTGAAAGCCAAGCTCATCCTCGAGAGCTGTCAAGGAGTCATCATGGCCGCTGGTTGCAGGCATTGGTGCAGTGTGACTTCCCATAGGTATATCAAAAATGTGATGAACTGCATCATGATTGATTCGAAGAACCCTGCCATTCCCAAAGTCCATTATCATTGTGGAAGGGTCAATCACTCCCATCAGATAGCACATAAGAATGTGCGACAACTGTTAGTTCAAAGACAACCGACAACTGTTAGTTCAAAGACAACACCGAATCCAGCATCCCGAACACGACTACAGTGTGCTTCTTTCAATAGAGCAGCAGCTCTGCAAATAGTGGGGAGCGACAAACGCATGGTCTTGTTAAATCAAGCATCATCTCCCTCCCCATCATCTTCAGTTGCATTGCTCTTACTAGAATTCTTTCTCTGTGTAAAGGGAAATGCAGTCCACATTAGAAGATTAGCCATAAAAAGAGACAAATAAAACAAACATAGATAGAATAACAATGACGGAAACAAATGCAGTCCACTTCAACAAACCTTTGGAACAACATCCGTCTCCCCACCAGAGTCAGCACCAACACCTTCATCACCATCATCACGGGAACGCTTGGGTTGACTCTTAGATGGACCATAGTCTTTCTGTCTACCAGTCTGAGCATCCCTCACAAAATCAGCAAGCACAAAGTCATCGTCGTCAGAGTTGGGACCTTCACTGACATTTGGTCGCTTGCGCTGAGGATCCTTTGCACCAGCTTCAGCAGTTCTCTTTCCAAGATTCTTGTTCATGCAAGCAACACGTGGACTCCGCCGAGGATTACCACCTTCCTCAGCAACAGAACTCGGTCTCTTCTTCTGCAAAGCAGGCTGCTTGGCTTTGACAAATTTGGCACCCTTGTTGGCACCATCTGCAGCTCTCCTCTGCTTCTCCTTCTACGCATACTCTGTTGAGCCATTTTCAAACCTCAACTTATTCTTGCTTTGCTTCAATTCATATGAACGAAGCTGTTCCGAGACCATCCACTCCTGTGTAACTTCCTGTGTACCATCAACATACTGAGATTGTGTTTCAGTCAAGACGGGACGTCTCTGCTCAAAGCTCACACCAACGTCACCCTGTGCAAAATAATGGTCAATCAATTGAGTAACCTCCTCAAACCCAGGCGCCCAGCATGAAAAATAGACACTGCGCCAAAATGAAGTTTAACTATGGTCATTAAAAAGTGCACAAAAAGAACAAAATGCAGTACACTTATACATATAAATGCAGTGCTGCAATCATAAGCCAAACCAAAATTAATGCAATTCATATATCAATGTAATGGAGTACAGACATACGTACAAAAAAACTGAATATAACAACAATGCAGTTCACACATACATAAAGTGGAGTTCACACATACATATAAATGTAGTGCTTCATACACTAACTTAACAAATTGTTAACAAAAAATGCCAGACTAGATACAGCAAGGCAACACCAATTTGTACAACATCAAGTAAGCACCATACACAAAATAAACAAAGCATAAACATAAAAAAATAGCAGATATTTATAAGAACAATCCATTTCAAAACTCAGGACACATATCAAATACACAACAGAAAATAGGGATACAACCAAATTGGCAAATTAAAAATAAGAAAAATAAAACAAACACATACCAGAAGGAGGGGCCACACATATGGGAGAAGATTCAATTGGTGAATTAAATTGATGTCCCGCATCACCACTATGATCCTTACCACCAGGACAACGAGAGCGAATTGGTGTATCATTATGGCCACTGCAATCATCTACTAGATTCAAATAAAAAACAGAGTCAAAAACTACAAAACATCACATGACAAAAAAATGCAAAGCAACGCTGACAACTAACACAACATAAACAAATCTGCAGCATGAATTAGTAAACTAGATAAACATCACAGAACATAAATAAGGCCAATGTAAGCAGTCCACATACCTTGAACTCCTCCTTCTTCTCTGCTTGGATAAGACATGGCGTTTTCCTGCAGCACAGGGACAAAGTGATAGATATCAACAACAAAATTGACGAAACCCTAGATGCACCTTGCTTTGCTTACAAAGCACAGGCGAGTACAAATTTCAAATCGAGATCAAATTCGCCTGCTATAAAAAAATACAAAAGCAAAAAACACAGCAGACACTACGAGAATCACAAAGCTAGACGAGGGAACGATCAAGACCAAGCGCACGGAAAACGTACCACAAAGAAGGGGATGAACGGCGGCGGTGGGGGGCGGGAGCGGGAACGGAACGAAAAGGGCTACGGGAGCGCAGCGGGAAGGGCTGGCAGAGCGGACGGGGACACGTAATGCAGCAATAAGGACCCCTTAAGGACTGCTGTTGCGCGGGCGACGGCGGTTGCTGCAGGCGACATCGGTTTTGCTCAAGGGAGAGATGCTTCAGGAGCGGCTGCAAGAGAGGACAGAGGTTTCTTCTCGGTCACTCCTTCGAGCAGTCCACATACATCAAGTAAGTGGTCGGATTGCCTCGGACGGCCATGTCCGAGGCCCGTGTGGGAAAGAGTTACGTCAAACGGGCCGGCCCGGCTAAATAAGACGGAGCAGAAAGAAATGAGTAAGTTAATAATAGCGCAGTTTGCTGTGAAGAACAATGAAGGCCGGACAGTCAAAAGAATAAATAAATGCAGTTCAAAAAAGTTAAATAAGGAAAAACAACGCGCATGTTGAGATAACGCGTCCGAAAAATAACTCTATCTCCAAGTAAGTGCCACAAATCAAAAAAATGGGGGGCCCCCAACCCCCCCTCCCCCACCTCCCGTGACAGGGGCTGCATCATGTACACGTAAAAAAACAGATGCAGGACGCAACTCTAGACAATGAAGTGCATTTGGTTAGACAAAGCAGTGCAGTATCATAAGGAATGCAGTTCCGGAATACATACATGAATACAGGGGTTGCAACAAGTATATCAAAATACAGGTGTAGTACAAAGCTATAGAAAAATGCAGTGGTTTTGGTTAGACGGAGAATTTCGCTATCACATGCAATGCAGTTTCAGGAACACGTACGATACACATAAGCGTGACAAATGCCCGTTCACATAGAACGTGGTGGTTAGCAGATTGTACTGATGAAAAATAAAATAAAATGATGCTAAAAACCCACATTCGGGCACAACCGCTCAATCCGAGTGGTTCCATCGCCACAAACCCACGATCACAGACACAACCCCAACCCATGATCTGCACAACTGCATCGTCAGCGAGATCATGCAGTTCATCCGCTGCGGCCATCCCCCCTTTAAAATCAAACCCCTGTGAATGCTTTCCCATCCACAACAACACAAGCATCCATTGTGTTGCCACCAAATCACTCCATCACACCAATCTCCACAGAAGACACCAAGCCTTACTGCCAGCGATGGGGTTCGTCGACGAGTACTGGGACGTGGAGGCGGATGGCAACATCAAGTTGCACGTCATCCACACCAACGACAAGAAGCAGATGACGACCTCCCCGAGCAGTACGAGCGCCACCTCAGGCTCCAGCACCACAAGATTGTCGGGATTGACCCCGAGTACAACAACGAGCCTGACGCGATGTAGAAACCTGCCCTCGTCCATCTCTCCGTCGGCAAGACTCAGCCAGTGCTACTCTTCTAACTGAGCGCCGCTGAAAGGTGCACCATCTTCGACAACTTGCTCGCCGACCCCAGGTACACCTTTGCTGGCTTCTCCATCAGCGGCAGCAAAACCAGGCTAGAGTGCGTCAATTTGGAGGTCGCCAACTTCGTCGACATCCAGAAGGAATGGAGGGTGCCCGAGGCCACAAAGGAGTTGGACTCCCTTGCGGACGTCGCCGGTATGCTCATCGACGACTACTACAACAACATGAGGAAGAAGATCACCAACGATTAACACAAGCACTGGGCCACCCTGCCTCTGACCATGAGGCACATCGAGTACGCGGCAAAGGACGCCTACGCAGCGTACGAGATGTGGAGCCGCATCACCCTCACCCAGGACGGGCTTCGCCGTGCAAAGCTGGAGAAGGAGGAGCCCCAAGAAGCGCGCCAGGAGTAGCCAAGGAGACTCTAATTGGTGAAGAAGCAGACGGTGCCGGCCAAGAGCCAACATTGCTCGCGTCATTTTAGATTTATCATCAAATTTGTTTTTTTGTTTGCTTATGTATCGTTAGTTTGCTTGTGATCATTTGCTTCTGCTGAACTTAGTTTGCTTGTCATAAAGAATGGCTTGTAATGATGAACTTTGCTTATGTTATGAAGAACTTTATTTGAATTAGGACGCATGCAGTGCATAAAGTATGTGATTCGAGCAGTGCACAAAACAGACAAATAGGATGCATGCATTGCAAAAATGTGTACACCTACAGTACAACACTCTGACGAATGCGGTGCACACATACCCAATAAAGCAGTGCACACCGTACGCTAGAAAAAAGAATACATAATAGCAAAAACACGAAAAGAAAATGCGACCTGTATATGTAGTGCGGAATATGTGAACATGCAGTACATAGACATGATCAATGCAGTGCACAAGTGATTTACTAAGCAGTGCACGCCCCTACATTTAAAAATATGCAAGACAAAAAAATACACCTGTAGTACAAAACTCTGACGAATGCAGTGCACACATACCCAACAAAGTAGTGCACACCGTACACTAGAAAAAGAATACGTAAAAGGAAAAACACGATAAGAAAAATGTGACTAGCATGCAGTGCACAAAAATGCACATGTATATGTAGTGAGGAATATGTGAACATGCAGTACAAAGACATGATCAATGCAGTGGACAAATGATTTGCTAAGCAGTGCACGCCCCTGCATTAGAAAAATATGCAAGATGAAAAAATACAAAGAAAAAATGACTACCCAGGTGAAACCAGGCCCCAGCCAGTCTCGTAGTAAGTCTACGCCCACAGTAGGCGAGTCCGTTCTGAGCCACGATGCATGGGGCCGGGCACACATGGGCCCACAGGTTAGAGGGATAGAGCAGTGAGCGCCGTGTATAAGCGCCCTAATAAGTAACAGAGGAGTTCGATACGAATGCCTCGCCAGAGCTTATAAACAGGTCGTGCGCGCTCTCCGTGGGCGAGGTGGGACTAAACATTAGGGCGCACACACTGCGCACCGGGAACCAGCCGTGCTGACAGGCTGACGTGGGCCGAATACGTCTTCACTCCCCCGAACACAGGCACAACACGCAAAGGAGAGGCCGCTGAAAATTTAAAAAAAAATCCCACATACCACTCCCCAAACACAGGCCCAACCACGCGTTCTGTAGTTCGTTGTGATACGACAATGCAGTTCGCTATATTCAAGTAAGCAGTGATGTTGCTTCTCAATTGCATTCGCGTACACTTAATCAGAATCAATCCACCACCTAACACCAACCACAACATTTATTACTTCTGTTGCTCAATTGGCTGCATAAAAACCATTCCATTCGTGCTCCAGACTGACACAACTCCTCCCTCGTTCCTCTTTTTCTTCAAATCGTAGATCTAGGGTTCCTCCCATCCCTAGTTGTTCTCTGAAATTCCACTGAACCCGCCATGGACTGTAAGTGCGGGTGTTTGGCAAGGATGGCACCGGTAGCGGACACATGCATGTACGCAGAGGGTCTAGAGCTCACCAACACCGAGTGGCGTAGCATGCTCGGGTGCCTGATGATACCCAACAGGGGGTTTCGGGCACCATTTCTTCATCGTCTCACACCCACAGACCTACAGGGAAGTTGGGTATGTTTTCCCCCTCACAATTTTCACAGTCTAGGCTGCAAATCCACATCTGAATGTATATTTCCATCAATTTGTTCAGTAGTATCAACAAATACAAATAGAATATGTATTGTTGTTCAGATTTGTTAGCTATTAAGACTAGATAGTTCCACCTATTTTTCTTTCGTACCACCCCAGGTATCGACACTATTTAGATCAGAACCCCAACACACGAACAAAAAAGAGGTTCAATAGATCAGTGTTGCAGTTCTCTTAACATGTTAGCGAAGTACACTCTAAATGACCTTGTAGAACAAACATATCGCAGTATAATATATATCCTACTAAAACTACAGGCCAATTCCGTATATAAGTTCGTTCATACATTGCAATTACTTTATTAAATAGTAGTCATATATATGTACATATTTAAGTCAACATAAACAGATCACCCTAAATATAAAGAAAAACATTTGTTGTTTACTTATAAAAATTCTTTTTCCATCCATGCCAGAATGCAGAAACTGCCATCCACAATAAAATTTCCTGCTCCGAGTTCAGGGAAGGTTACCTTGGAGACACAACACAAGAATGGGTATGCGGACATGCAAGCTGACTACCACATTGACTCTGAAGACTGCATCAACATAACTACTGGCTGGAATGATTTTGTCTCCCAGAATGACTTTGAGGCTGGAGAAGTGGCCATGGTGTTTTTCTACAAAGAAGAAGACCCCCTCAAGTTTACAATATTTGCACTGTAGGTTGTCTAGGATAAAAGCTAAAGCCATCAGTGGCATATTCTAATGCTTTGCTTATGTTGTATGCTTTTAAAATATGTCCATCAGAAGGCTTGAACGGTGCCTATTTAAAGTATGCAACCTCATCTGCATCATTTTACCACCCTTTTTAGACAAGTTGCTGCTGGCAGAAATGCAGTTCTCTAATACACATAGTACGGTCCTTATATAAAAAAATTGCAGCACTCTGAACAATAACAATGCAATGCCAATGGTCGAAAACTTTGTAGTTAACATATGCTGTTCAACAGAATTCACATGGTATGGAGTTCAGAAGAATTGACATAAATACAAGAAATAGCAGCATAACTATTCCGCTAATGCAGTACGAAAGTGCATACAATGCAGTTCTCTGAAACACAGAATGGAGTCTAAGAAAAAGAATTATCTCATAAGCTTTCATGCCCACTATAATACAGTTACATTGAAGTCCACTACTTAACAAAATGCAGCACACTACAAACATATGCCAGAACTGCAACAATAAAATCAAAGCAGTACAGGTCTAGATATGTAGGAGACTAACAGATGTGCCAATTCCACTCGCAGTTCGATAGGTGGCAAAAACATTGCGCAACCACTCAAATTTCACCGAAAAATACATCAAACCCACGAGCCACTACGATGAACAGCATGAGCTATTCTTTAAAAATGCACACCAAAGAGATGAACATTACAGGCGCAATACAAAGAATTCAAACAAAAAAGAGAAACTAATTACAAGATTCAAAACGAATCAGCGCACAAAATCCAAAAAAACAATAAGAACAAACGAGCGGACGAAGCTCTCACGACAGACAATCGATTTCGCAGAAATTGAAAACTAACTCCTAAAAATTAGACAAATTGTAGAGTAAACAGATCGATTAAAACGAACACATTGAAAGAATTCCTACTAACAAACAACACCCGAGCACGAAAAAGTCGCATCCGACACGAACACGAACGAACAGAGAAAGCTCGTCCGCCAAATCGCTCGATTTGCAAAGATTCTAGTCGCTTTTCCTGTAAATTAGAAAGAATAAAGGTCAAATGAGATCCAGAAACAAATTAAATCATCCCACAACACCCGATTCCACACAGAAAATGCGGGCGGACCGCCAGAAAATGAAGCAATTCTCCCGTGAAGCATTGTAGTGCTCATCGTAAAGAGGATGCAGTTCGCTCCTGTTGAGCGTGCAGTGCGGAAGTGTTATCAGAATAGTTATTCTGCTAATATTAGCATAATACACTGGCTGTATATAGGGAGCACCACACATAACCACGACAAACTCTTAGCCGTGTGCGGCGCCGCTGTCCATAGTTTTGTCCCTCGGTCATATATTCGGAGTGCTTAGGCGAAGCCCTACGGAGATAGCTTCACCACCACCATCACCACGCCGTCGTGCTGCGAAACTCATCTACTACTTCGCCCATCTTGCTGGATCAAGAAGGTGAGGACGTCATCGAGCTGAACGTGTGCTGAACGAGGAGGTGTCGTATGTTCGGTACTTGATCGTTTGGATCACGAAGAAGTTCGACTACATCAACCGTGTTAATAAATGCTTCCGCTTTACGGTCTACGAGGGTACGTAGACATACTCTCCCCTCTCGTTGCTATGCATCTCCATGGATAGATCTTGCGTGTACGTAGAATTTTTTTTGTTTTCCATGCAACGTTTCCCAACACATTTGAAACCTATCCTAAAACAAACAAATGCTCAAAGTAATGCAAATGTGGCAATAAAAAACAACATGATTGTGCATGTGTCTCTTCTTCTATTACTTCACATAGGGTCATTGCGGCTCCGAAAGGGGAGGCTGGTGCTTGCAGGCGGCGGCACAGGCTATGCCACCTGATGCCCTTTGAGATCTAAATTGGAGAGCACAAGGTTCCCGTCCTTTTCCTCAAGAAGTGACCCTGACTTATAAAAACTACGAGAGGATGTGACTATGACAAAGGCTCTACAAGTTATTGCTAAGGAATTGAATTCCAATTTTCAACCAACCTTTTGGGTGTAAACACTAGTATTAAAACATGCATGGGTATGAGTTCTTACTCTCACATCCTTATTTTTTGCGTGGGATCTTATCTCGATAATAAACATAGCACTGGAAGATAATCACTTTGTTGTGTTTGCGACATGATGATATGGGGGATGTGTCCAAAGTATATTTTGACAAGTGTGCGACCTACATCAAGAGTCAATTGGCCAACCAATGACTCTTACCGTCGTGCGAGGTTACCTGGGTTATTAAGAATAAATATTTAGACAAAAGCATTGGGCATTTAATGACTACACCACATTCGTCCCCAAGGAATAGCTTTCCGCCATCGTACTAACCCTTTCTCTCACTGCTGTTTGGGATAGTGTTCCACGTCCTCCTCACTCTTTACCTTCTCCTTGATCAATCTATGAGATTCTAGGTACCTGTAGACCCTTAGGACAAGAAGAAGACAAGAGAGAACTCCATTGCAATCAGACACATACAAATAATGAAAAATACGCAAAGTCATTCCAACGATCCCTTGCACAAATACATTGGGTTGCAAGACCTTGCCTCAGCCCATTGCCTTACCAAATTTATTCACACATGGCAATCAGATCGCAAGATGAACTCATTAAAGATGACATAAAGATAAATGATTGATTTATATATGTCTTACAATAGTTGCCGGAAGCGATAAACCAATTACAAGTATGAATAACTAGGAGAGAATGCCTGCGGTGATGATGGTGGCGACGACTATGAAGATACGGGAAATGGACGCGGCTAGGGTCGGAAGATTGGTTTTGGTTCTCCATTTTGTGAGTGGTGCTCTCCATGTTGATATCTGGCATCGACCCCTTTATATAAGTTGGTCTGGTGGACCATCTGGTGCTGACAGTAGGTGGTATGAACGGGCGCGCTCGTACCGTGTGTCGCCTTGCACTCTGTTGAGTCTTGTGCGGCTCTAATTGACTTGCCTCTTCCACCAAACTTTGTATTTCCTTTATAAAAAGATATTCTTCAGTGTTTAGGCCCTTCTCCTGTAGGAACACATTAAACAAATGATTTCGTGATCACCCATATTCATTAGTCATTAGTAGCAATATCAAAGTGACTTTCTCATAATTCTGGGATTATTTGGTTTAAAGAACAATGTGATGAGCGCAAAAATATCACTCATCAACCTCCCCAAGCTTAAACCTTAATCGTCCTTGAGCAAAAAACAAGAACTCGACCACAAGGAACTGAGTTGTTTAAAATTGAGAAAGAACAAGAAGATTTTGGTTCACTTACGGTCGGTACGCCTAGATAGCCCTGCGCTTTCTTCACCTGAAAACTTAATATATCTGTAGGGGTGGCATGGTTATTATGCAAGAGAAGTGAAGCAAACATAATCAACACAAAGTTCTTGCTAGTCTAGGCAAGATAATAAAGTAGCATCTATTCTATTTCTTCCAGTTAACACTTGCTTGTCAGTAACACTTCAAAAGAGCTTTATTTCTTTTGCAATGAAAAAATATATTATGGGGGTGAAAGGCATGTAAAAGGCAATGTGACACTAGAGTAACTCACTAACACCCACAAGTGTCACCTCATCAAGGCTCACAAACACTTCTTCAATCATTTCTTGATGAAAATTTCATCGTCCCGTGACGGTATTATGCCAAAGAAATGATACATGCAACTGGGGGGGGGTTCTTTGTGGCTTAATTTTGAATACTATGGAGAAAGTGTTGTCTCTTTTGAGCTCTATCACTACTGCAGGATGCTACTAACGCGACACTACGATTAGAGACCCTTCGTCGAAACTGTCTGCGATGCCATAATCACAAACGGTGGTGTAAAATAACCATAAAAAAGGTGCAAAACATTTGTGATGGAGGATGCATCAAACACGGTTCAGATTTTAGTTGCGTGTGCGATGCAGGGCATACGGTTCAGATCAATGAACTGTTTGCGATGAGATGGAACAAAAGAAACGGGCAGCCAGATGAAGGCATGTGCGGTATACAACATAAGTTCACTCGGATGATCTGTTTGCGATGAGGAGGAACAATAGAAACAGGCAGCTAGATAAAGGTGTGTGCGATTGAGGGCATACGCTTTCGAAGGATTAACTGTTTGCGATTAGGAAACAGAATAGAAACCGGTCAGCCAAATCAAAGTGTCTGCGATTGATGGCATACACTTCACACGGATGAACTATTTGTGGTTAGCCACAACAAACTGAAACAGTTAAATAGATCAACGTGTGTGCGCTAGACGGGCACACACATTCTAATTAATAGAAGCATGCGCGATGGTAATAACGAGCGCGCACGGTTGTTGGAACAAGACGTGTGCTGACATTGCCGATTGCGGTGCACCCTATGGTGCAAACGGCACGTACGCGGCCGAGAAGGCGTACGTGCCCACGTTACGCCTTCTAGGAATAGTGCCGCACTTATAACCGTCAGTAAATTTTGAGCATGCGTCCCGTCAGATTCCAAATTGCAAACCTGTTCACACCGATCCAAACCTAAACGGTTTCCCACTTAGGAGAGTATTACTACTCGGTTATAAATACTACTACTCCAAGATGACTGCACATTCCTCCTCAACTCCCCATCCACAAAAACAAACAAGTCATTCATCATCGTTCCCTTGCGTCTGTCATGGCCAGCATGAGTTCCGGGTTGAGAGATTGCCACCAGGGAGATGCGAGCATGGAAGCGGAAGCACGAGAGATGTCTCGCCTCGCCACAAACGCAGCCGGCATGTCCCGCCACACGGCCGTAGCAGCACAGAGGTCCCGTCGCACCACCGAAGCAACACGCAAGTCCCGCCACACCGTCGATGCGACAGACTGGTCCGGCCGCGCCGCAGAAGCAGAAGAGATGTCCTGCCGCGCCGCGAATGTAGCAGAGATGTCCTCCCGCGCCGCGGAAGCCTAGGAAAATGTCTCGCCGGCTGGCGAGGACTCTTACAGGCGCATGCATGCGATCGTCCGTAGCCAGATGGATCAGATCTCCGGCTGGGCAAGGTTGCAGGACGACATGAAAGCCTCTTTTGAACAGGATACCGGCGTCATCCGACAACTAAATGAGAGCAATGCGAAGCTCCGGGCCGAGCGCGACCTGCTGAGGGCGAAGATCGTCGGAAGTGCGGAGCAGCAGGAGGAGACCACTGCCTTGTTGAAGAGGACCGACGTCATCGTCGAGAAACTTATGGATGAGAATGCCATGCTACGCATCGAGGGCAGAAGGCTGGTGGAGGAATCTGTGGATGCTCTCAAGCAGCATCTTGAGGACAAGAAAGAGCTCATCGCCGCTCGCTGCGAAGACTAGTTCCCGTGGCCTGCAGCAACGCATCAAGAAAGTAGAGATCAGCTAACCAGATCGTTGTCTTCCTTCTTATTTTGCCCTTATGTATTTCGGGCATTGCCGCATGTGGCTATTTTTAATTATGTTCCTAAATATGTAAGACGATTATTATTCACTCTCATCGTCCTTACATTCATCATGCTTGCTATAAGTCGCAGTCGATGCTATATAGGTCCATCAGATCTTACATCAAGATCCGTGCAAAACTTTCTTTTCAGATTTTCATTTTTCTCTCTTAAATCTTAGTCCAGTGAGACATATAGCCACGCCGTAGAACAGGCGCTCGGGCGCCATTAATGGAGATGTTGGGAGGGAGGTGTGCGGCGGGTAGCGGTCAAAGGGCTCTCCTCTCGATAAGCACGTGTAGGGGTCTGATCGCACGCCTCCCGTACTAAATAGGTACCCCGCACGACACCTCCTAGCCAATAAAAAAAGGGGAGGAGTGGCGGCACGTAATTGGTAAGTAGAACACCCATGGTTTCAATAATACTTGTGTTTACGATTTGTAACGTGACAGCACTTGTTCCAAAATGACTTTGTTGGTTGTTAATGTGTGCGCCTTTGCAAATCGGACAGAAAAATTACCACAGCATGTTGGTGCCATGTCATGCCACATGCCAAGTTCCATGATTTTCAGGCATGTTTTGGATTTATAGGAATTAAAAAACAAAGTTTCTCAATCTTTTCGGCTGAGCCACGATGCCCAGATGTTTGAATTTCATTCCCATATCTTGCATGGGACTTATAAATTCATGTGATTGTAGTTCAAATTTGAATTATGCACATTAAATGCCCAGAAACTGAATTAATGTATAAAAAAGGCCAAAACACCCGGAATAATTCCAAAATTTTGGACGATACTTCTATTTGGTCTAATTTGCCTGTGTAAAAAAATTAAGGCTGGAGAAGGCAGTGTACGTATGTTGTTTCGCACATGGAGGTGACATGTTCCCTCTCGGAACCACGATCCTTCTTGAGGGAAGCTCCGGTTTGCAAGAAGCTTACACCAAAGCTTGTCCCAATTCGGCCAAAAAAATTACCGCAGCATGTTGGTGCCATGTCATGACACCATGCAAAGTTTCATGATTTTCAGGCGTGTTTTGGATTTACAGTAATTAAAAAACCAAGTTTCTCAATCTTTCCAGCCGAGCCACGACGCCCAGACACTACTGTAGGATGGTCCAAATGCGACACTATGATCAGAGACCCTTCGACGAAACTTTGTGCGATGCCATAATCGCAAACGATGGTGTAAAAAACCGTCAAAAAAGGTGCGAAACGTTTGCGATGACAGATGCGTCAAACACGGTTCAGAATTTAGTTGTGTGTGCGATGCAGGGCATATGGTTCAGCTCAATAAACTGTTTGGGATGAGGAGGCACAAAAGAAATGGGCAGCCAGATGAAGGCGTGTGCGATATACAGCATGCGGTTCACTTGGATGAACTGTGTGTGATTAGGCAACACAATGGAAACGGTTCAACTGAACAAGATGTGTGTGATACGCGGCAAACATGTCTGTAATCTGAAATGTGTGCGAAGACCAATAATAACACAGACGATTGCTGCTAATAAGCTGTGTGAATTGCTCTATCTACAGTAGAATAACATGTATATATATATAACTGAAATAAACATCCAATTGCATAAGTGACTATACAGATCATTCGCACACACCTCACTAAACAATTGCATGCATTCTAAAGTAGGAGAAACGATCGTCTAGTCATCTACTTCTTGTGACGCTCCCGCCACTACTATGTGGCTCGATCCCTCATCTGGGGAAGAAGACAGTTCCTCATGTCAACGATCCGCCTGTACATCTCGTAGCTTGTGTACGCGTCCATGGCCGCGTACTTGACATGTTGTTCATCCAGTCTCTTATGCCACACACTATGCCAGGCGTTCTTGTCCTTATTGCTCTCTTGCTTCATCTCCGCGTAGTAGGGGCCAATGATGACCGAGGCAAGGTCAACCAGGGAGTTCAGTTTGCTTTTGTCGCAGCCCCAGACCTTGTAGTCGTGCTGGATGTTGACAAGATTCGGGCATTTCAAGTCCGAAACCTTGAGCGCTTTTAGATCGTTGGTGGTGTCCACCGTAGCAAAATTGTAGTCAGAGCTGTTGATAAACCTGGAGAAATGCTCGCAAGGCCTCATGGCAAGATGGAAGTGGTAGACGAGGACGTCATGTCGCATGCACAACTGGGCGACGGCAACCTTTTGATCGTGCCCGGCATGACCGATGGTGTACTCGAGGTCGAAGCCAACCACTCGGTACTTGTCCTCGACAAGGAACTGCTCCATAGTTTGGATGGAGCTCTCCACCAAGACCGGATTGTTCGTGTACACCACCGAGATGGCCTTCCCCCTCACGTGGGTGTCCACTATGTGATGCATGGTGAACTACCCGCTGTTGTCGTCGTCGGCCGCTGGGAGCGCCATTGGAACCGCTGGATGTCCTCTCTCTATGTGTCCTCGTGGGTGTGCTTATTGTGTCGTGTGAGACGAGAGATGAAGGTAAATGGCCGCAGGAATAAAAGGGGGCCGGGCATCGTGGGTTCTCGGCGCGTCCGCGTGGCAGTTTTTGCAGCGGGTAACTGCATCGTCGCGCCGCGCCCGGCGCAACCGCTTGTACACAAACGTGTGTGATCGTGCGCCGGCCCCAAACACTGGCAGCGCGCGTGGAGGGACGAGGGCAGAGCACCCAGAGGGACGCAAGAGCAGAGCGAGCGCAGCGGGACGCGAGCAAAGCGCGTCGCGGACGCCTGAACTGCAAGCAACCACACGCATAGAGCAGTTGGACACGCAGGAAATGGTCCCCTACAAGCCGGCCGACAGTTGCATCGCTGCGTAGAGAGCGGCCGTGTGGTACCACCTCCATCTAGTCTATAGTCTCCTTTATATTCCGTGCCATACTTTGCCCTCAAATTTAACCAACAAAATGTTAATGCATGTTTTAAAAATTATATAATTGGAAACTATGTTGAAATACCATCCAACTATATAATCTTTGGAGACATGCATTCGTACTTTATTAGTTAAATCATACTTATAAACCAGGACGGTGGTATAGTAGGTAATTAAATCGCAAACGTTTTTTTATTAACCGTATGTGTACGTGGCCTTTCGTCCTCCTCTCGCACGTCTTGTCACCCCGCTGCCGCAGACGGCTTACAGCGCAAGCTTGCGCAGCGCGCGGGGGCGTTCTTTTTGCCAAACGGTGCCGCCAATGAATCGTCGGTGAGCCCGTTCCTGCGCAACCTCGCAGATTGCCGCGCAAGCTTCCCGCCCGACTTGGTGAAATCCCCCAAAATCCCAATGCTTACCGGCCTGCTATAAAATCCCTCACGGTCGGCGAGTCCTGCGTCGCATTTTCCCCTCCATCCATGTAGCTTATCTCGTCTACTTCTCCCACATTCGCCAATGGCACTGGTCCGTCATCGTCGCTCAGCCACTCCGCCGTCATCAGAGGACAGCTCTAGCTGCGAGGCTACACCGCGGCACAACGCAGTCCCCGGCGTAGTGTAGTGCGCGTGGTGTCCCTGTTGGGTGTGCGCGGAACACCCACCACACGCTCCGCCGACGGTGCCCATCGGTAGCTATTGCCAGCCGCCGTTGCGGCCACACCACCATCGAAAGCCAGGGCCATCGCCCGCTCCACCGCCGTGGCCCGAAGGCAGGAGGTGGCCGTCGTGGCCGCCACCCCACTGCCGGCCACTGTGGCCATCACCCACTCCGCCACCGCCACCCGAAGGCGGGAGGTGGTGGTCATGGCCGCCACCCCGTCATTGGCCGCCGTGGCCGCCAGCCCACCGTCGACCATTGGGGTCATCACTCGCTCCGCCACCGCCGCCCGAAGGCGGGAGGCGGAGGTGGATGCCTGCACGTGGTGAGGCGGAGCCCATGATGGCGTCACCACCAGAGCTCAAGAACTCCTCTCCTCAGGAGGCAGTTCTTCCCTTGTACTTGTTCATCCTCAGCCTACAAGGAAATCCACCACACCATACTAGAGTAGGGTATTACACCACATCGGTGGCCCGAACCAGTATAAACTCTTGTGTCCCTTGTTCTTTGAGTTCGACGAGCTGAGCTTTGAGATCGTGGTGAGTGAGTGAGCTAGGGGGAGGGAGAGATCTTCGTGCGCACCCCAGAGTTCGAACCTTAAGGGTTTTGCCGGAACCCGCAATCCGACATTTGGCGCGCCAGGTAGGGGTGCGCCAAAGCCTCTCTTCCATCAGCCGGCCCGGCAACATTCCGCGGTGCCGATGTCCGGCGGCCCAAGGACCAATGCCGACCACTGGGCAGCTTGGCCAATCCGGGCGGCACCGTCCGCCCAAGAAGACCTCCACTCCGCGCTCCAAGCGGCCCGCGCACTGCCGAACGCCATGGGGCGCGGGCGGCGCGGTCCGGCGCCTTCCACCCTTACGCCGTGGCATGCGCGGGCCGCCGCAAGGGCCTCGAGCTACGCCGCGGCAATGGCGCCGCACACCCAACGGGAGCAAGCAAACATGAGAGCCGCACTCATAGTGGCGCGGGAGCTACTGCGGTGCCGACTAGCAGAGTGCGGCCACGATGCATTGCTGGAGCGCGTCCCTGAGCTGTTGGACGTTGCAACCAGGGGTACGCCACCTTTATGCTCCTTACCTATGCCTCAGGTTGTGGCCAAATCCCATGGTGGGCCTCGCCGTGCCTGCGTGCTCCCAGGGGCACCAGGAGGGTTCACCGGCAACAACGCGGCCAGCGGAGCTGGGCACCCAGCTGCGCCCGTGCCTCCCCCAGTGGTCTTAGTCACGAACATTGCCCCCTATAGCCCCAGCAGGATGTCGCCCTTCCATCCCCGGGGCGGTGCGCTGGGCTCAGTGGCATGGAGCGCGGGGCATTTCGGCGGGGTTTCCGGGACGGTGGCTCCGGAGGCCTATGTGCCCCGCATGATGGACCGAGAGTACACGCCGAAGGATGACCCCGGCTCGTTCCTCGAGCCGGGTTGGGAAGAGGAGACGCTGGAAGTTGAGGCCTTCCAGGAGCCACCCAGGAGCCTCGCCGACCCCGCCAGCGACAACCACTGCAGGGTACCACTAATCTCTCAGGAGTAGGCTTACGCTAACCATGGGTCAAAAGTGGATCAGGTCACAGCGGTGGACGACGGCCCCAGCGCGGCAGCCTCCCTTCCACCAAGGGAAGCGCACTAGGGCTGCGTGGGAGGAGCCTGGAGCAAGGCCCCTCTCCGCATCGCATGGAGAAAGGCATCGCCCGGAGGTAGGTCCTCTGTCGGGGAGGCACTGGCGAGCCTTCCCCCCGGCAGAGGGCCCGTGGTCGCCGAGGGCGCCGCTAGCATCCCCTTTGCCCCTTGGCGTCGTCCTGGTTTCCGGACGCCCCAACGATGGTCGATGGTGGCGCAAGGCGGGGCCCTCGTCTGGCGATATGAAGCAAGGCTCACGCCTGTGAAGGTCTCTGCTCATGACACTCTCACGTAATAATGAGTGGGGCTGTACATGCCCCAGAGTCTCCGGAGTGCCGCCCTCGGGCCTCGGGGGCTCCCGCCCACGTCCTAGTGGAACCACCATGCTCCGCGCTGGCCGTCGACACTGTCCCCCAATGACTATGCTCACAGCCAGTGAAAGCACTTAGCTCCGCACTGGTAGGAAGACAAGAAGACTAGCTAGGTGCTGGACGCGGCCATTTGCTTTTGACCTCTTTTCTGTAGCTCAAATTTGGAGCCTTTGATCTTGAATTTGAAGTTGTACTTCCATTGGCAATCATGGGGGGCATCCTTTCTCGTTCGTGTTGATTTCATGAGTTTCTGGATTCGTCCTTTGTTTTGAGATTTGCGTCCGTTACCTCCCCCTTCCGAGCACCTCGCGAGTGGGGGCTGGCCCCGGCATACACGAACTATGCGCACACCCCGCCATGATTGGCCCTAGCTTCTCGCGAGGCCCTCTCGGATGGACTAGCAGACCCCTCAGGAAAACAAAACCTCGCGAGCCCGCAAGGGACTCCCCTCAGAAGAAATGCACATCCGTAGTTGCCAAATCAGTTTGAAGACCGACTGGACTAAAGTAAGTTACGACAGCAAGCCCGCAAGGGGTCGCAAGCACACAAAAGCGCGTTTTAAGCCTAGCCTAAGGAGTAAAATGGTAGTCCGTTTACATGAGGGGCTCCCCCTCCCCAAAATGCTCTTACATTGTGAGGGGTCGTGCCCAAGCTTTTGCATGCTGTTTCAAAATAAAGGAGCGCGGGCTCAGTCGGACCTGTCGCTCACCGCGTCTTTCGAGTCGCTCCCGGACATGCTGCTGGCGCTGTCGCTGGCGCTATCTTCACCGTCATCAACCACGCCGCCCTCATCCTCCACGACCACCACCGCGTCATCATCAGAAGCAAAGGCCCTAACCAGAGCATCCACATTGTCTACCACCCAGCACGCTAGGTTGTCCCGGATGACCTCAGGCACTGGGGCAATGGCGGCGTCAAAGTTAAAGTCAGGATTGGTGTTCAGGAGATGGCTAAAGAAGCGGGAGAATGCGCGCCCGAGGAGGCCTCGGCTCTTCTTTTCCACAAGCTCGCGGGCCCTCTCAGCCCGGTTCTCCAGGCGCATCACGACGTCGGTGAAGAAGCGAAGATCGCTGGCGCAATCCTCGGCGTGGGGGTGAGGGGCGTGCTCATCGCAGATGGCGCCTAGCGCCTGATTGGCCCTCGTCCTAAGGTCCCAAGCATGGGAATATGCTCGCGCAGTAACGCCTGCCGGCGGAGCGCCTCTTTCCTGCTCTGTTGCGCGAAGGACTTGGCGCTGGTAACCCGTTGCTGAAGCGGGAGCAGCTCGGCGCGGGCGGAGGCCAGCTCGGCCAGCATGGAGATCAAGGCAGGTGCTGCGGCCTTCTCGTGTTGCTCCGCCTCGGCCAACCTTGACCTGAGGGCAGTGATCCTTCCCTCAGCTTCGGCCTCCACGAGCTTCAGCTTTAGATCGTACCTATTGGCAAGATCAGCACGAGCCTCGACCACTCTGCGGTCAACTTCCTCCTGGGTCCTGGCCTCATGCACGCTGGCAGCATCTTCTGCTTCGGCGACCTGATGCTCCCTCGTCTCCAACCGCTCAAGCTCGAGGCTGCGCTCCGTAGCCTCCAGCATCAGCGCTTCCTCACGCCTTAAGATCTCCCCCTCATCAGATGGCGCCCTCTTCATCGACGCCAAGGCAGCCCTGCGCGCCACCACTTGCTACTCCACGGAGGCATTCAGGGCCAGGAGCTCCTGCCTGTGCTTCTCGGCGACCTCGTGGTGGTGGTCTGTCTCCCTGGCCTCCTCCAAGGCCCGGGTGCTAGCCTGGCGCAAGGTTGCGAGGGATGCCTCGGCCTTCGCGGTGGCGTGCTCGTGCTGGAGGCGCCCGAGGTTGATGGCCACCTTCAGTGGATGCCATTCGTCCACCAGCCGGAGACCCTCAGCTTCAAGGCGGGCATCGACGTACACGAGTTCTTCCCCAAGCTGACTCAGCGCACCCATCGCCTCCCGGAAGAGCTCGTGGCGGACAGCACCTCGCTTGCGCGCGAGCTCGAATGCATGACCGGGCCCGTCCCTCGAGCCGGAAGTCATTGAAGAGGTCCGAGGGGCCCCGCCTCCTCCCAGCAGGGGCTGGGGGCTGGTGCCTTGCCGGACGCCCTTCGGGCCCTGTCAGGGGCCCCGGGGGGTTAGCGGTCGTCACCTGAAGGAGAGGCCAGGGCTGAGGCCACCCAGCCGCGGTCGACAACCAGGGGAGAAGCCCTCAGCACGCCTGCTGCACCCCAAGCAAGGCCACGAAGGAGAGATGGCAAGAACGTGAGCTCGAGGCGCCAAGCTGGCGCGCTTGCCTCTCTGGCCGACCTCGCGCCAAGTGCGGCATGCTGGCTTGAGGCGCTCAAGGCCAGCAGGGGACTTGAGGCAGAAGGAGGGCGCTTCCCGCGAGACTTCGCCGCCTTAGCAGAAGGGACCCTGAGGAGCCACACTCAGGAGGGGAAGAAGCACTCGAGAAACTACAAAGATAAGGTACTCACTCGTCTATGGCGATATACTTCCTCTGCTCTAATGGATGGAAGGCATCACCGCTGCAGCTTGGAGACCCCTCCATCTTCCGGAGCGCATCAAAGTTTAGTCGGAGCCGGCCGAAGCCCAGGGTACAGTCACCAGCTCCGGGCGCAGCTGGGGTAGCTCCTGAGGAGGCGACCTCAGGGGTGCCGTACTGCATGGGGACCTTGGGCTCCGCCTCGCGGCGACCCGCTAGGGCCTCGGGGTCTGTAGCCTCAGAGGTATCGGGTTGCAACGCCCCTCCGGCCGCTTCCTCAGAACTGCTCTCTAGGGGGCCGTTGGTCGGCCCTCCGGGAGCCTCGAGCGGCACGGATTCTTCAGCAGTTGTGTCGCCAGCGGCCGACGGTGGTCGCCCCATGCGCCCACTCCCGGGGAGGTCGCCGCGCTGGTAGCGGGCACGGGAGCACGGAGACCGGGTTCTCGCGAGGCCCTTCAAGACCGGCCGGGCGTAGCCCCCACTCATCGAAAGGGGGCATCTGCCTAGCGAAATCCACCATGTTCGAGCAGCAGTACAAGAGACAACCCTCCTCCGGCATGTTGGCTGGCGACGGGTCGCCCGTCAGGATCTCGAGCACAGTTTGTTGCGCCTCAAGAGGAAGCCCGGACTCATGAAGCCTCATGCGGTCCTTGCTGCCGAACAGGGTCCACGTTGGTCGAGAATGGTGCTGGAGCAGGGCCACACGGCGCCGGATGAACTCCTTCCCCACCATGGGCGCAATCACACCAAGCTCCTTCAGCCTCTTCAACCGGAGCCAGACGTAGGCAAGCCGCGGGTCAGCGAGCCTCTCGTGGCCCCAGCCAGAGCTGGGAACGGGGGAGACGACGAAAGCGAGAGCAAGGGCTGAGCACGCCAACATGCACGTATACTCACCGCCTCCGGAACCTACTCGCAGACAGCGGGAGCTCGAAGTCAATCCCCGAGCCGGCAGTCGCAGCCACGGCCCGGAAGCTCAGGCATCCCAAGCACTGCCGAGGGACGGTCAGGTGTAGCAAGAAGAAATGGCGAAGCAGGGCCACGGAAGGAGCAATACCCACCATGGCCTTGCAGACGAAGGCGAAGACAGCAAGGAGGACGATGGATTGGGGATCTAAGTGCAACATATGGATCTGGTAATGAGATAGCACGGCGTTGAAGGAGGAGAAAGGGGGATCAGGCCGGCCCATAAGGCGTCAAGGAGAATGTGGACCTCAGTGACTGTCCTGTCAATGGAGGTGCAGGATGTGGGCCAGGCCACCGTCTTCCCCCATTCTTTGAAGTCGGCGCCGAGCGCTGGGCGGACATTGCCCATGGCTTCCTGGTTGAGCACCACCGACCTCTCGATGGCTGGCTCGAAGGCCGGAGGTGGTTCGGCTGAGGACTGGGGCTTCTTCTTCCCCATCTTTGTTCGGCTCGGTGCCATGGCGACGGAGAGGATAGAGCGCAGGTCAGATTGGAAGAAGGAGCTGTTGTTTCAAGGAGGCAGAAGAGTTGGGGGAGCGCGTCACCAGTGACGAAGGGGTCACTGTGTTGGTCGCGGTGGCCACCTAGCCCGGCGGATATCAAGGCTTCATGGGGAAGCGGGGGCACCCACATCCCGTCAGTCACCACGTGTTAATCAAGGCCGCAGGCGGTTGGGGCCCGCGGCGCTCCGCACTTGCCGCTTGGCTTCGCCTCGAAGCCAAGTCCGAGCGTGCCTTGGGCCCGGGGCTACTGTCGGCGTTCTGGGAACGGGGGGTCCAAGACTTGCCTGCGTGCGGCCCACGGCGTGGTTCCTCTAGCGGCCTTGTACGGCCCATCTTCACCAGCAAATACTCAAGACCCTCGCGAGGCGGACAACAAAAGACCTCCTGAGGGGCAGCCTCACTAGGCTGGCTCGCGAAGAGCAGAGAGATCATGGCGAGGGGCACCTCGTGAGGTTCCCGTGACGAGAGCCATGACGACCAAGGCTAGGCGGGCGCCAGGCAAGCGCCAGCGGGCGCAGAGTACTAGTTTACTCTTTGGTGCTAAAGGAGCAGGCATAGGCGAAGAGTCCCGAGGCGTCAGGCAAAGGTTTCCATATCGGTGCAATGAGACCAAGACCAGCAGGATGGCAGGACGGAGGTCATCGCGGAGCCCACGACGGCGTCATCACCAGAGCCTTTAGCAGGCGAAGACCACCTTTTGCCAGGATAGCTTGTAATAGTTGTCCCCCTTCAAATTGGCCGTTGTGGGATCCCTTCCCGCCTAACATTTGGGGAGAGGACCCGGGCCTCTATAAATAGGACTAGCCACCACCTTAGCAGGGGGATCATTGAGACCATCCTCAACCACACAAGCTCACCGAGCTCAAGAACACCTCTCCTCGGAAGGCAGTTCTTCCCTTGTACTTGTTCATCCTCAGCCTACAAGGCAATCCACCACACCACACTGGAGTAGGGTATTACACCACATCGGTGGCCCGAACCAGTATAAACTCTTGTGTCCCTTGTTCTTCGAGTTCGACGAGCTGAGCTTTGAGATCGTGGTGAGTGAGTGAGCTAGGGGGAGGGAGAGATCTACGTGCGCACCCCAGAGTTCGAACCTTAAGGGTTTTGCCGGAACCCGCAATCCGACAGTAGTACAAAGCCCCTCCACAGTAGTAGTAATATTTAGGGGCTATTTTGTTCAGTTCATCTGACTATAGATGTGGTGGAACTATACAACGTACTTAAAATTAGCTAGTATATATAGTTGAACTAGCTATTTCAGTATGTGGTTGGCAACAATTGGGGAAAAGTTTGGTCGGTTCAGCTGTCGAGTTGAACTGTTTGTATAAATTAAGAACGACTGCTTAATCTATGAATGAAATCTATGCTTAATTACTAAATTTTAGTTGCAAAAATTAGATACCGCTAGTGATTTTTAGCTTCATATTTTGACAAATCGCAGTGTTACAAGGATTGAGAAATCTTACCAAATTGTTTGTACGTGGTTGCACACGGGTCATCCAAAACAACCGTTTGCGTTGAAGGGATGCACAAATCCTGCGCTGCTCTCACTTTGCATATGGGTGTTCTATCTAAAACGTTTGCGATCAAGAGCTGCAGAAATCCTGATCGGCACATTTTCTCTTGGCTTCCTGGGGAAGCTGTCGGTTTGCATACGGGTGCTCAAACTAAAACATTTGCGATGAGTGTTTTATATTTAAAAAGCGAATTAAACTGCGGCTTGGGCTCCATTAATTGAGAGGATCCGAGCAAGTCGGGCGGCCATGGAAGTCAAAGGGCTCGCTTCCTAGTGAGCCTGCACAGCGTACAGCTCGCACACTTCCCGGTGAGCCTGCGCACTCGAGGACAGCTTGCACGCCTCTCGGTCAGCCTGCGCACCGGACGGCGCTTGCACGCCTCCCGTTCAGTCAAGGTCAAGCAGCTGTTCGCACGGCACCTCCAACAGCCATTAAAACCAAGACACATGGCGTCATGTGAATGGTTAATAGAATTTTGGATTTACTAGAACTTAAAAACCAGGCATCTCAATGTTTTGCCGGGAATCAACGGTGCCCTGGTGTATGAAATTCATCCCCATTTCTTGCATGGGACCTTAGCATGCACCCAAGGACACATATTTCATTTTTCAACCAATTTATATGCAATGGAGCATGTGCATGTAGTTCAAATTTGAATTATGCACATAAATGCATTGAAAACTCAGTTAATGCATAAAAATGTTCAAATGAACCCCGAAAAATCACAAAAATTCAGACAACACTCCTGTTTTTCTATGTTGGCACGAGAAAAAAATTTGAAAGCAATAAGAGGCAATGGATACCGTTTCTTCCCCAAAGGTGGGACATTCTCTTCCGAAAACCATCATGCTTGTTGTGAGAAGCTCCGGTTTGTGAGAAGCATATACCCAAACCTGCCCCAAATGGGACAAAATTTGTACCACGTCATGTTGATGCCGCTCCATGATAGCATGCCAAGTTTCATGAATTTCAGACGAGTTTTGGATTTACTAGAATTTAAAAACCAGGCATCTCAATGTTTTGCCGGCAATCAACGGTGCCCTAGTGTTTGAAATTCATTCCCATTTCTTGCATAGGACCTAAGCATGCACCCAAGGACACATATTTGATTTTTCAACCAATTTATATGCACTGGAGCATGTGCATGTAGTTCAAATTTGAATTATGCATGTAAATGCATTGAAAACTCAGTTAATGAATAAAAATGTCCAAACAAACCCCGAAAAATCACAAAAATTCACACAACACTCCTGTTGTTCTATGTTGACACGAGAAAAAAATTTGAAAGCAATAAGAGGCAATGGATATCGTTTCATCCCCAAAGGTGGGACGTTCCCTACCGAAAACCATCATGCTTGTTGTGAGAAGCTCCGGTTTGTGAGAAGCATATACCCAAACCTGCCCCAAATGGGACAAAATTTGTACCACGTCATGTTGATGCCGCTCCATGATAGCATGCCAAGTTTCATGAATTTCAGACGAGTTTTGGATTTACTAGAATTTAAAAACCAGGCATCTCAATGTTTTGCCGGCAATCAACGGTGCCCTAGTGTTTGAAATTCATTCCCATTTCTTGCATAGGACCTAAGCATGCACCCAAGGACACATATTTGATTTTTCAACCAATTTATATGCACTGGAGCATGTGCATGTAGTTCAAATTTGAATTATGCATGTAAATGCATTGAAAACTCAGTTAATGAATAAAAATGTCCAAACAAACCCCGAAAAATCACAAAAATTCACACAACACTCCTGTTGTTCTATGTTGACACGAGAAAAAAATTTGAAAGCAATAAGAGGCAATGGATATCGTTTCATCCCCAAAGGTGGGACGTTCCCTACCGAAAACCATCATGCTTGTTGTGAGAAGCTCCGGTTTGTGACAAGCATATACCCAAACCTGCCCCAAATGGGACAAAATTTGTACCACAGCATGTTGATGCCGCTCCATGATAGCATGCCAAGTTTCATGAATTTCAGACGAGTTTTGGATTTACTAGAATTTAAAAACCAGGCATCTCAATATTTTGCAGGCAATGAACGGTGCCCTAGTGTTTGAAATTCATTCCCATTTCTTGCATAGGACCTAAGCATGCACCCAAGGACACATATTTGATTTTTCAACCAATTTATATGCACTGGAGCATGTGCATGTTGTTCAAATTTGAATTATGCACGTAAATGCATTGAAAACTCAGTTAATGCATAAAAATGTCCAAACGAACCCCAAAAAATCATAAAAATTCACACAACACTCCTGTTGTTCTATGGTTACACGAGAAAAAAAATTGAAAGCAATAAGAGGCAATGGATATCGTTTCGTCCCCAAAGGTGGGACGTTCCCTACCGAAAACCATCATGCTTGTTGTGAGAAGCTCCGGTTTGTGAGAAGCATATACCCAAACCTGCCCTAAATGGGACAAAATTTGTACCACGTCATGTTGATGCCGCTCCATGATAGCATGCCAAGTTTCATGAATTTCAGATGAGTTTTGGATTTACTAGAATTTAAAAACCAGGCATCTGAATGCTTTGCCAGCAATCAACGGTGCCCTAGTGTTTGAAATTCATTCCCATTTCTTGCATGGACCTAAGCATGCACCCAAGGACACATATTTGATTTTTCAACCAATTTATATGCACTGGAGCATGAGCATGTAGTTCAAATTTGAATTATGCACGTAAATGCATTGAAAACTCAGTTAATGCATAAAAATGTCCAAACAAACCCCGAAAAATCACAAAAATTCACACAACACTCCTGTTGTTCTATGTTGACACGAGAAAAAAATTTGAAAGCAATAAGAGGCAATGGATATCGTTTCGTCCCCAAAGGTGGGACGTTCCCTACCGAAAACCATCATGCTTGTTGTGAGAAGCTCCGGTTTGTGACAACCATATACCCAAACCTGCCCCAAATGGGACAAAATTTGTACCACAGCATGTTGATGCCGCTCCATGATAGCATGCCAAGTTTCATGAATTTCAGACGAGTTTTGGATTTACTAGAATTTAAAAACCAGGCATCTCAATATTTTGCAGGCAATGAACGGTACCCTAGTGTTTGAAATTCATTCCCATTTCTTGCATAGGACCTAAGCATGCACCCAAGGACACATATTTGATTTTTCAACCAATTTATATGCACTGGAGCATGTGCATGTTGTTCAAATTTGAATTATGCACGTAAATGCATTGAAAACTCAGTTAATGCATAAAAATGTCAAAACGAACCCCGAAAAATCATAAAAATTCACACAACACTCCTGTTGTTCTATGGTTACACGAGAAAAAAAATTTGAAAGCAATAAGAGGCAATGGATATCGTTTCGTCCCCAAAGGTGGGACGTTCCCTACCGAAAACCATCATGCTTGTTGTGAGAAGCTCCGGTTTGTGAGAAGCATATACCCAAACCTGCCCTAAATGGGACAAAATTTGTACCACGTCATGTTGATGCCGCTCCATGATAGCATGCCATGTTTCATGAATTTCAGATGAGTTTTGGATTTACTAGAATTTAAAAACCAGGCATCTGAATGCTTTGCCAGCAATCAACGGTGCCCTAGTGTTTGAAATTCATTCCCATTTCTTGCATGGGATCTAAGCATGCACCCAAGGACACATATTTGATTTTTCAACCAATTTATATGCACTGGAGCATGAGCATGTAGTTCAAATTTGAATTATGCACGTAAATGCATTGAAAACTCAGTTAATGCATAAAAATGTCCAAACAAACCCCGAAAAATCACAAAAATTCACACAACACTCCTGTTGTTCTATGTTGACACGAGAAAAAATTTGAAAGCAATAAGAGGCAATGGATATCGTTTCTTCCCCAAAGGTGGGACGTTCCCTACCGAAAACCATCATGCTTGTTGTGAGAAGCTCCGGTTTGTGAGAAGCATATACCCAAACCTGCCCCAAATGGGACAAAATTTGTACCACAGCATGTTGATGCCGCTCCATGATAGCATGCCAAGTTTCATGAATTTCAGACGAGTTTTGGATTTACTAGAATTTAGAAACCAGGCATCTCAATATTTTGCCGGCAATCAACGGTGCCCTAGTGTTTGAAATTCATTCCCATTTCTTGCATAGGACCTAAGCATGCACCCAAGGACACATATTTGATTATTCAACCAATTTATATGCACTGGAGCATGTGCATGTAGTTCAAATTTGAATTATGCACGTAAATGCATTGAAAACTCGGTTAATGCATAAAAATGTCCAAACGAACCCCGAAAAATCACAAAAATTCACACAACACTCCTGTTGTTCTATGTTGACACGAGAAAAAAATTTGAAAGCAATAAGAGGCAATGGATATCGTTTCGCCCCCAAAGGTGGGACATTCCCTACCGAAAACCATCATGCTTGTTGTGAGAAGCTCCGGTCTGTGAGAAGCATATACCCAAACCTGCCCCAAATGGGACAAAATTTGTACCATGGCATGTTGATGCCGCTCCATGATAGCATGCCAAGTTTCATGAATTTCAGATGAGTTTTGGATTTACTAGAATTTAAAAACCAGGCATCTGAATGCTTTGCCAGCAATCAACGGTGCCCTAGTGTTTGAAAGTCATTCCCATTTCTTGCATGGGATCTAAGCATGCACCCAAGGACACATATTTGATTTTTCAACCAATTTATATGCACTGGAGCATGTGCTTTAATTCAAATTTCAATATGCACATAAATGCATTGAAAACTCAGTTAATGCATAAAAATGTCCAAATGAACCATGAAAAATCACAAAAATTCACACAACACTCCTGTTGTTCTACGTTGACACGAGAAAAAAATTGAAAGCAATAAGAGGCAATGGATATCGTTTCGTCCCCAGAGGTGGGACGTTCCCTACCGAAAACCATCATGCTTGTTGTGAGAAGCTCCGGTTTGTGAGAAGCACATACCCAAACCTGCCCCAAAAGGGACAAATTTTTTACCACGGCATGTTGATGCCGCTCCATAATAGCATGCCAAGTTTCATGAATTTCACACGAGTTTTGGATTTACTAGAATTTAAAAACCAGGCATCTCAATGTTTTTCCTGCAATCAACGGTGCCCTAGTGTTTGTAATTCATTCCCATTTCTTGCATGGGACCTAAGCATGCATCCAAGGACACATATTTGATTTTTCAACCAATTTATATGGACTGGAGCATGTGCATGTAGTTGAAATTTGATTTGTTCACCTAAAATGGCTAGAAAACCAATTTAATGTATAAAATGTTCAAACGAACCCTGAATAATTCCAATTCTTTTACGACACACATATAGTTGCATGTTCACTCCAGATAAAAGGTCTAGCAATTCAAACACCATCCATTGCCGCTGTGACCCCATTATGTAATTCAAATCAAGATGAAAAATCAAGTAGATCGCACACAGTTTATTATTAGCAACCATGTGAGATGTAGTACAAAATATCTTGGAGCATCGTCGGTGTATAGTACGCCTATGGCTTACGCGAGAAGGTGCGTAGGCTAAAGTCCACAGCCGGCGTCTCAAGCATACTAGCTCGCTCCCCAAATATCATTTCATTGTTCAATCGTCGCGGTGAAAGATGGGCACGTGGACCCACGTCATGAGGGTAACTTCGGTGGCCCACTCCGGCGAGAGCGCGGCCGCATCCGCCATGCGCGTGCTAACAAGGTGCATGAGCACGGCCGCAATTTGCGACTAGGCGGCAAAGGCAGCCCAAACAGCCGCTGTTGCTTCTCAGGTGGCGGCAGCAACATCTGCCTCGGGGATAGCAACTGGCGAGAGTGGCACAGCAGCTGTCCGTTCCGTGGGGGCGGCCTTAGCCCTGACCGAGGCCGCCCACGACCATGTCGAGGCCGCCCATGCCCAGCTCCTGGCGGTCACAGCACAAATCGAACGAAGCTTCTCCGACAATGGTCGGCAACCCACGGCTGAAGAGCTGGCAATCGCCGAGAGCGTTCGAGCAGCCTTCCGTTCCTCCGCCGCATACCTTGCGACGACGGAGCCCGTCCAAGCCCAGATCGCGTCCGCCCACGCCCAGCTCGTGGTGGCCTTTTCCAAAGAGATGGCAGACGCGGATGGTGAGATGCTTGCCGAGTATGGTGCGATGGATGCCATGGAGCCCCTTCCCATGGAGACCGTCGGGCGCGAGCTGGACATGAAGGCGGCGTGGAGATCAACGAGCACCAGCCGTAGTAGTACTCTTTCTTTTGTTTAATTAAGAGCGTCGATCTTTAATTTGTTAGAGCAATGTTTAGGTCAGCTAGCTCTGTTTAATTGCTGAACTTGCTCGATTATGAAGTGTGGGTGTGCTGTAGTCTCCTTTGTGTACCCAAATTATGCAATGACGTGGATGACCACTATAACCATGGAAATTCGAACCAAAACTTTTGACGTTCAAACTCATCACACACGGGTTAAGCTATCTGAATCATTTGTGATGTCCACATATCGTACACAGTTCTGAATAAGGGACCGTGTCTGATGACACTTTGCGCGCCAGTTTTTTGGCTGAAGCGATTCCAAATTTTCGGCTTCTGCAGAAATATCTACCTCCCCGCCCCCTCCCCCTTACCAAAAGCCACATTTCCCCTCTTTCCTCCTTCCTTTCCAAGTTGAAACCTTCACTCCTTGCTTGCAGTGCCGCCGCCTCCTCGCCGGCGACCCTCCTTCACGCTGCTCGGCCTCCTCTATCCAGGCAGGTAATCCACACCCGACCCCCATGCTCCTCCTCCTTCCACATCCCACAAGCCCCGACCGCCGGCGCGAGCGCGACACCTTCCACCGAAATCACCGACCCCTCCACCAAAAAAGCGTCGGCCTAAGCCATGGTGCACGCAGTATAGCCAGGACCTCAAGGAGCATTTGGCAGCGGAGAAGCAAATCGCGACCGTGGATGAGGTCGCGGTGGAGGCCATTCGTTTCGACCCCCAGATCTTGAAGGAGCACCTTGCCAATTGCTAGCTACGCCAGTTAAGCATACTCGGTTTACCCGTTGCGTGTGCTGCTCCTGCCTTTCCTTCACAAATTCTAGTGAATTGTGCTATCTAATTTCACCATGCAATTTGTTGCTCTAGTGTATATGTTCTATATGTCGTGCAGTGTGGTGCTCACTTATTAACTGATTTCTTAATTAGTTGTCATCTTTAGTTAATTGTTTGGTCCAATTATGCAATTTTGATGTTCAATTCCTCTGGCTGCAGTTTGGTATTGTCTTCCATGTGAGAAATAAATCGAATTTATCTTTACAAAATTGTGGGTGCATTCTGTTATTGTATACCATGTGAGGAATAAATTGAATTTGGCTGTAGTAAATACATGAGAAACAAATACAATTGCTACAATTGGCTGTAGTTAACTGTTTGGTTAACTCTCTGATCTTCTATTAGGAGTATGTTATATTGTGCAATGTGGTGCTCAGTTAATGTTTGGTTCATTTGTTGTGGTGTTTAGTTAACAGCTTGGTTCAATTCTGCAATGCGATGTCCAATTGTCGCGGGTAGAATTTTGTATTGTTGTGCATGTGAGGAATAAATCGAATTTGGATGAACTTAATACATGAGAAACATATACAAGTGCTATATTTCCTAGTTCTTAATCATGCTTGGTTTGGGTAAATGGGTTTTCCGTGTGGCTTCAATTAATCTGATGAATCTGCAATGTGCTTATTTTTCATCAACGTATTTTACTGATAGCATGCGAACCTTTACTTAACCTGATGACTAACTACCTTATATGTGTTGCAGGGAAACAATGGGAAGCACTGAGGTTTACAATCGAGGTTAGCACATGCATGGTCCGTTGTCTAATAGCACATTATTGTGCAATTGCAGGAACCATTCTAATATTTTGGTTTTAACAATTTGGTCTTGCACATGTTAGGTCCTGCTGTCAGAGGTTTTGACCCACTGTTCGACCCTTTTTGCATATGGGGAAATGAGTTGTCCATGAATATCAATCAAATCAAGAAACTCAGAAAGATTGTTAGGATAAAGAAATTAGCGACAAAAAACAACAAGATCTTTGTCTGCACAATGAAGAAGACATCAGTTCACTACAAGATGGTACTAACTATTATACCTTGCCTTTTTTTATTCGTTTGCCCCATTCCCAATATAGAGAAGATATTTATGCACATCCTTGTTTTCAGGCCTTTCCAAAGTAGTTCACTGATGATTACCTCTCAAACCACCTTTATGGTCAGGAGGCGAGGAAGGTTTTCATACAACACCCACGGTTCAATATTGAAGTGTTCCTGAAGAGGACGAAGGACCGACGGTCAATCATCCGCATGCACTGGCCTAAAGTTGCAAAGACCTTCAACATGAATGAAGGCTCAATATTCGCCTTCCACTTCAGAAGTTTTCCAGATGAGATGCATCTATCTATATACCGTCTATGATGCTAATTTCGAAAGGTTCTACATGTTGCATGTGGAACTTGCTGCTGGTGCAATTGTGTAATGGGGTAGCTGAGTGCTGAACCTATATCATGTTGTACTCTGATGTATTTCAATTATGAAATTCTGCTTCCTTAATATGGAAATGAAATATATTGTGTGCTTAATATCAAATGTCAATTAGATTAATAAATGGATTATGAATAATCGGATAATTAGCCTCCTAATTGTTTTTTGCTATTGCAAATGGTTGTTGAAAAAATACCGTGGGCGATGACCTCAGGCAACGCACACAGTTTCTAGGAATAACCCGTGTTGGATCAGTGAACAATCACACACGACTTTCTCTTGAAAACTGTTTGCGTTAGGCCACCTTGCGCAAACGTTTACCACATAAAAACTATGTGTGATGGACCCTTCGCCACACAGTTTATTCTACAGACCGTGTGTGATACATTCAATAACACAAATGATTTAACTGGAAAAATTGTGTGTGATGTACCTATGAATGGAAACGTTTTCCTTGGAGCGACTGTGTGTGATGTGCATACGAACGGAAACGTTTAGCGGGGACTGACTGTGTGGGATGTACTTGCGACCAGAAACAATTTCGCCGTATAATTGTATATTTTTAGCTCTACTGTACGTATTTCCGTATTTGAGTGCTCACCGGTCGCACACGACCTCATTTTGCCGAACGTGTGTGCCAGGAGGGCATATCCCCGACGGTTTCTAGGTCGTGTGGGAAGGACCCCCCTATCGCCCACACTAACTTGGCGACGGTACCAAATGTCATCGCGTAAAGGGTTAAAAACCGTTTGTTTAGGACCGACGCATACCAGTGAGATGTTTGAATTTCATTTCTCATTTCTTGCATGGGACCTAGAAATTCACCCAAGGACACACATGTGATTTTTCAACCAACTTTGGTGCACTGGAGCATGTGCTTGTAGTTCAAATTTGAATTATGCACATTAAATGCGCAGAAACCCAATTAATGTATAAAAAGGGCCAAACGAACCCGAAATAATTCCAAAATTTAGCACGATACTTCTATTTGGTCTAATCTACCTGTGTAAAAAAATTAAGCCGGGAGAAGGCAGTGTACGTATGTAATTACGCACACGGAGGTGACAAGTTCCCTCTCGGAACCACGAGCCTTGTTGAGGGAAGCTCCGGTTAGCAAGAAGCTTACACCAAAGCTTATCCGAATTCGGCCAAAAAAATACCGCAACATGTTGGTGCATGTCATGACACCATGCCAAGTTTCATGATTTTCAGGCGTGTTTTGGATCTACAGGAATTAAAAAAATCAAGTTTCTCAATCTTTCCGGCCGAGCCACGATGCCCAGATGTTTGAATTTCATTCCCATTTCTTTCAGGGGACCTAAAAATTCACCCAAGGACACACATGTGATTTTTCAACCAACTTTGGTGCACTGGAGCATGTGCTTGTAGTTCAAATTTGAATTATGCACATTAAATGCGCAGAAACTCAATTAATGTATAAAAAGGCCAAACGAACCCGGAATAATTCAAAATTTTAGCACGATACTTCTATTTGGTCTAATCTGCCTGTGTAAAAAAATTTAGCCGGCAGAAGGCAGTGTACATATGTCGTTTCGCACACGGAGGTGACAAGTTCCCTCTCGGAACCACGAGCCTTCTTGAGGGAAGCTCCGGTTTGCAAGAAGCTTACACAAAAGCTTGTCCCAATTCGTCCAAAAAAATTACCGCAGCATGTTGGTGCCATGTCATGACACCATGCCAAGTTTCATGATTTTCAGGCGTGTTTTGGATTTACAGGAATTAAAAAACCAAGTTTCTCAATTTTTCTGGCGGGGCCACGACGCCCACATTTTTGAATTTCATTCCCATTTCTTGCATGGGATCTAGAAATTCACCCTAGGACACACATGCAATTTTTCAACCACCTTTTGTGCACTGGAGCATGTGCTTGTAGTTCAAATTTCAATTATGCACATTAAATGCGCAGAAACGTAATTAATGTATAAAAAAGGCCAAACGAACCCGGAATAATTCCAAAATTTTGCACGATACTTCTATTTGGTCTAATATTCCTGTGTAAAAAAATTAAGCCGGGAGAAGGCAGTGTATGTATGTCGTTTCACACACGGAGGTGACTAGTTCCCTCTCGGAACCACGACCCTTCTTGAGGGAAGCTCCGGTGTGCAAGAAGCTTACTCCAAAGCCTGTCCCAATTCGGCCAAAATATTTACCGCAACATGTTGGTGCCATGTCATGACACCATGCCAAGTTTCATGATTTTCAGGTGTGTTTTGGATTTACAGGAATTAAAAAAACCAAGTTTCTCAATCTTTCCGGCCGAGCCACGACTGCCCACATGTTTGAATTTTATTCCCATTTCTTGCATGGGACCTATAAATTCACCCAAAGACACACATGTGATTACTCAACAAACGTTGGTGCATTGGAGCATGTGCTTGTAGTTCAAATTTGAATTATGCACATTAAATGCCCAGAAACTCGGTTAATGCATAAAAGGCCAAATGAACCCGGAATAATTCAAAATTTAAACATGACACTCATGTACTATTTGCATGTTCACTGTACGTAAATGTTCTAGTAATTCAAACACCATCCTTTCCCTCCATAACACCATTTTCTCTTTCAAAACATAATGAAAAAAATCAGGTATACCACAAACAGTTTACTAGAATGAATCATGTGGGATGGGATATAAAATATCTTGGCGCACCGTCTTGTCTGGCTTACGTAGGAAGCCTCGCCGTCTACAGTCCGCCGCCCCCGCTTGAACCACACTTGCGCGCCAATTTCTCGCGGCACCGAGCGAAATTTTCTTGCCACCGCGGAAATATCTATCTCCCCGCCCCCTCCCTCCCACCAAAAGCCACATTTCCACTATTCCTCCTTGCTTTCCAAGTTCAAACCTTCACTGATGCTTACTGGCAGCTCAGCCTCCTCACCGGTGACCCTTCTTCTTGCAGCGCCGCCTCCTCGCCGGCAACCCTTCTTCTTGCAGCGCTACCTCCTCGCCAATGACCCTTCTTCTTGCTGTGCGGCCTCCTCGCTGCCGACCCTTCTTGCTGCGCGGCCTCGTCGATATGGTCAGGTAATCCACACCCACCCACATCATCCTCCTCCTTTCCCGTCCCACATGCCCCGACCGACGGCACGACACCTTACACCAAAATCACTGCCCCCTCCTCCAATTAAGTGCCGCCCACAGCCATTTTGCACGCAGTATAACGTGGAGCTCAGAAGCATGCAGCCGCATGCACGCACGAGGTCTCTATGGCTGCCATGTATGTCAACCGCCAGATCTTGGAGGAGCACCTCGTGTTCGAGGCCACCGTCAACACCGCCACGCGGTTGTCTACTTTAAAATACAGTTCGTGTTGTTTTCTTGAGCCCAACGCCAATGCCTTCTAGTGATTTGTCCTCTGTAATGTTAATATGCAATCTGATGTTCAGTTAACAGTTTGGTCCTCTGAAATGTCATGTTCAGTTAACACTTTGGTCCAACAATTGCTACATTTCGTAGTACTGTTCTCAAGCATTCTTTGTTTTGTTAACTGTCTTATCTTCTAGTACATGTTTCTATTCTGCAATGTCGTGCTCAGTTAACTATTTTGGTTCATTTGGTCTGCAGTCCATTTAACTGTTTGGTTCAATTCTGCAATTTGATTTTCATTTGTTGTGGGTACAATTTTGTATTGTTATGCATGTGCCAATTGAATTTGGCTGTACTCAATACATATTCTACCGATAGTATGGCAACTCTCAGTTAACCTGATCAAGATCTTCCTTATGTGTGTTGTAGGGAAACAATGGGAGACACAGCAGTTTACCATTGAGGTTTGTTCAAGCAGGGTCCTTTGGCTAATAGCACATTATTGTGAAGTTGCAGGAATCATTCTAATATTTAGGTTTCTTACAATTTGGTCTTGCACATGTAGGTCCTGCTGTCAGAGGCTTAGACCCACTGTTCGACCCATTTTGCATATGGGGAAATGAGATGTCCATGAATATCAGTCAAGTCAAGAAACTCAGAAAGATTGTTAGGATGAAGAAACTTGCGAAGAATCACAGCAAGATCTTTGTTTGCACAATGAAGAAGACATCAGTCAAGTATAGGATTGTACTAACTCTTTTACCTTGTTTTTACCCCTTGAACCATTTTAAAATTTATAACAGCGATTTATGCATAGCTTTGTTTTCAGTACTTTTCAAAGCAGTTCACCAATGATTACCTCTCAAACCACCTGCATGGTCAAGAGGCGAGGAAGGTATTCATTCAACACCCACGGTACAATATTGAAGTCTTGCTGAAGAGGACGAAGGTTGGGCAGGAAATTATCCATAGCCACTGGCCTAAAGTTGCAAGGACATTCAACATCACTGAAGGCTCAATATTTGCCTTCCGCTTCTGCAGTTTCCCAGATGAGATTCATCTGTCTATTTACCGTGTATGATGCTACTTTCCAAGTGTTTTTGATGCTGCATGTGAAACTTGGTGCTATTGTGTAATGGTGTAACTGAGTGCCGAAGCTATCTGATGTAATTCAATTATGAAATCATGGTTGCTGTTATACGGATATGAAATATCTGGTGTGTTTTATAAGAAATGTCAGTTTGATTAGTACATGGATTATCAATAATAGGCTAATTACCATGCTTATTAGGGTTTTCTATTGCAGACGGTTACTCAGACAACACCATGAGCGATGAACTCAAACAACCCGCATGGTTTCTAGAAAGTAGGCGTGTTCGATCAACTAACAATCACACACGGCTTCCGGTAGTGAACTGTTTGCGTTAGGCCACCTTGCACAAACGTTTCCACAGAAAGAACTGTGTGTGATATACATACCTACGCAAATGTTTTTCTAGGGTTCACCGTGTGGGATGTACATACCTACGGAAATGTTTTTCATGAATTCACCTTGTGGGATGTACATACCTACAGAAATGATTGGGTTTTGATGCCTCGCCAGATCGCACACGAGCCCATTTGGTGTCCCAGGAGGGCCTATCCCCGACGGTTTCTGGGTCGTGTGGGAAGGACCCCCCTATCGCCCACACTCACTTGGCGACCGTTCCAAATGCTGTCGCGGAAAGGGGTTAAAAACCGTTTGTATAGCACATGATTGTACCAGTGTATGCTCAATATAGAAAGGCGAACAAAATCATAGACAAAATTTGAGCTGAAACTCTGGTGGATCATTCATTGCCAGCTGAGTCCTCAACATAACAGCAAGAGAGGTGACAAAGTCACATTTACATGGCATAAAGGAACATAAAGTGACATGGCCATGGATCCTGTAAGAATCTTAAGAACCATGTGTCACAAAACAGATATTGGCATAATCTTGATCACCTTTGAACTGGGTTCCTATGGACAATTTTATCCACAAGTAAACACTATGGGGTTGAGTGTCGCTAAATATCACCTTCTTCTATTTTTTGAACACCCAAGCCTTTTAAAGACTTTCCTATATGCATGGTTATTCTGTGTTATCATCACTTTCTTTTAAAAACTAGTCCCACAACAAGTCTTGGTTATCAAGATTAAACAGAACTAAGGTTACTAAATTGTTTTATCTACAAAGTTAAACCTTTGTTTAAAATATCAAGACTTGCTCCCACTTGAATACTTCACACATACTAATGCTACAACTATCCTAAGCATTTATGGTTCAAAACATGGGAGTCATAGGACATATCATGAATGCTTAGACTTCTCTTTCTTAAGGTGTGTTCCTCGCCATTCGGTATATGTCGGGACCTGATCCTAAGTTACAATGATCTAGCATGTAACACATCATATCACTTTGCGGCCTCACACACGGTATCCCCATGGCTGCAACCTTACCTTGGCCGGGACCATTTGCGCCTTTTGGCTCACGTATATGATTGTGTAGCTAGCATCCATATGACAAAGAACCCAGGCCGACATGACTAGTCGTATACCAAGGTGGCACAAACTTACAGAGACATGCATACATGACCCAACCGAGTCGTAGCGAGGCTACAAAGGACTCCAGTAAACACCGTGGTGTGGTTTTGTCATGGCAGATGTCCTAGTGTGAGGACTTAGTCATGACGCCATCACAGCTAGGTTATCGCTTGAACCGGGTTGGTCGGAATCAAGAGACGCGGGTTTTACCCAGCTTCGGCCGCTCGCGGTGGAGGTAAAATCCTACATCCTGCTTGATTGATATTGATGATGATAATCTCGATTACAAGGGTGGTGTTTTGCTACCTCTATCTCGAGAGCATGTACTTTGATCTTGTCTACGACTTGTATGTCTATCTCAACTTCTCCCTCTTGGGGTGCCTTGCCCCTCCTTCTATAAGTTGAAGGGGCTGGCTTACATGTAGAGTCCTAGTAGGATTAGGACTAGTCTATTTTCTATTACAAGCTGGATATAAGTCTAGGTCTTGTTTCCCTTGCCAGGTCTTGCTGGATATAAGTCCAGGTCTTGTTTACCATGCCAGGTCTTGCCCTTCTTGGACCTTCTCCATGAGCCTTCCCTCTAGGCCTCTCCTTAAGCCGGCCCTCTCTCGAGCCGCCTTCTAGGCCTTGGGCCTTGTTGCTTGTCCAACCCACTAACCGAATCACCAAAGAGCCGCCAAGTCAGGCCGGGTTACCAATGAGGCGCCATGTCCTGGCCGTTTGTACTTCATGCCGGGTCATACCACGGGGTATATCCCTGACATAAGCCCCCAACTTAATTTTGATTTATCCATGTTAAACTTATCCTGAAAAATAAAAACAAGAAAAAATTTGTCAGGTTGTGCGCCGGGTCGAGGGTTCTTTTGAGCTGGCATCTATTCTTTTTAAGTCCTTGTCATTTCCTTCTGTGAAAACACCCTACCAAGTCAATCTTTGCCTAGTTATGCAATTTTTTGAGCTATTCCATATCGTAACATGGCCTCAGCCACCTTGACACGTGTCCATGATCTCATAAAAAAATCTTTTAACATATATGTCAAACTTTGTCCATGCGAAAATCTAGGCGCTTTATTCAATGGAATCCCTCGTGGGAAGTCCGGGTCTCTTCGTTATATCAGTAGGCCAGCTTGAAAATCAATTTGCTGACATTGGTTTCTAGATGAAAAATATTGGGGAAAAATAATCCATTTGAGTCGGCTTTCAATGCTCTGGCTTACCAAAAATATTGGAATTAAGATATTCATCTGATGTTCAGCCGGCTTCAAGATGTAGAACTTGTCGAGTTTGCGATCATCAAAATTGCCGAGTTATGAAGATTGATGATGCCGGGTCATGATTGTTACACACGTTGGGTCATATAATTGAGGTTCCAGAGTTCTTTAGGCCAAGTCCTTATACCTTGTGACGACTTGGTGCTTGCTTTCGTAAATATAGCTTCCAATTGTTGAATCGGCTACGGGCCTTTCTATGAACAGCTTAGAGGAGATAAACTTCGCCAATTTCTCCACTAAGAATATGATACCTGGTTTGCTCAAAACTGAGAACTTGAAGGTGTACCTCCCTTATATGCATATCACCTATAGCCCCCAAGTCTTAAGAAGGGAATGTAGTGATAGCTTAAGAGTTGCTTCAATATAAATGTTGCAACTTTGGAGAAATTTGGGTTACAAATCTGAGTTACCAGTCATAAACTGAATATTTTGTATGTCACATGTGTAGCCCCCAAGGGCCGGCTCATCAGTATGTGATGGGCCAGGTCTTCAATTTTGACAGTATGACTTGTTGAAACAATTGAACGCTCTAGCCCTGATACGTCTCCAACTTATCTACAATTTTTGATTGTTTTAATATATTATCTATCTTGGATGTTTTATATGCTATTTTATATTATTTTTGGGACTAAGATATTAACCTAGAGCCTAGTGCCAGATTATGTTTTTTCCTTGTTTTTTAGTTTTAGAGAAAAGGAATATCAAACGGAGTCCAAATGACCTGCAAATTAACGGTGATTTTTTATGGACCAGAAGAAGCCCCTGAAGCAAAAGAGTTGGCCAGAAGAGTCCCTAGTCAACGACGAGGGTGGATGGTGCCCCCACCCCCCTAGGGCGCGCCCCCTACCTTGTCATCGCCTGGTGGACCCCCTGACTTGTTCCCGATGCCGAAAATTCCTATAAATACAGAAACCCCCAGAAATAAACCTAGATCGGGAGTTCCGCCGCCACAAGCCTCTATAGCCACGAAAAACCAATCGTGAGCCCGTTCCGCACCCTGCCGGAGTGGGAAACCATCACCTGTGGCTGATACGTCTCCAACGTATCTACTTTTCCTAATGCTTTTCCTCTTGTATTGGACTCTAATTTGCATGATTTGAATGAAACTAACCCCGGACTGACGTTGCTTTCAGCAGAACTACCATGGTGTTGTTTTTGTGCAGAAATAAAAGTTCTCGGAATGGAACAAAACTTTGCAAGGAATTTTTATATAATAAATAAGAATTTCTGGAGCCAAGACCTACTGGAGAGGGGCCCCTGGGTGGGCACAACCCACCAGGGCGCGCCCAGGTGGGTTGTCCCCACCTGGTGGCCCCGCAGACCCTGAAACCGACGCTATAAAATCCTATTTTTCCAGAAAAAAATCGGGGAGAAAGAATTATCACGATCCAGGAGACGGAGCCGCCGTCACCTCCTGTTCTTCATTGGGAGGCCAGACCTGGAGTCCGTTTGGGGCTCCGGAGAGGGGGATCTTCATTCTTCATCATCGCCAACCCTTCTCCATCGCCAATTCCATGATGCTCCCCACCGGGAGTAAGTAATTCCTTCGTATGCTCGCTGGTCGGTGAGGAGTTGGATGAGATTCATCATGTAATCGAGTTAGTTTTGTTAGGGCTTGATCCCTAGTATCCACTATGTTCTAAGATTGATGTTGCTATGACTTTGCCATGCTTAATGCTTGTCACTTTGGGCCTACGTGCCATGAACTCAAATCTGAACCGTTTATGTTATCATCATTATATCCATGTTCTAGATCCGATCTTGGAAGTTATAGTCACCTACTACGTGTTATGATCCGGCAACCCCGGAGTGACAGAAACCGGGACTTCTCCCGGTGATGACCGTAGTTTGACGATTTCATGTATTCACTATGTGTTAATGCTTTGTTCTGGTTCTCTATTAAAAGGAGGCCTTAATATCCCTTAGTTTCCAATATGGATCCCGCTGCCACGGGAGGGTAGGACAAAAGATGTCATCCAAGTTCTTTCCATAAGCACATATGACTATTTACGGAATACATGCCTACATTATATTGACAAACTAGAGCTAGTGCCATATCACCCTAGGTTATAACTGTCTCATGATAAATATCATCCAACAAGTCACCGGTCCAATGCCTAGGAATTTATCTTATGTTGTTTCTGTTAAGTTACTACTGCTATCATCATGGTTACACTTGCTACAAAATTACTGCTATCACCATTACCGTTACTATTGTTGCTATCACTATTATCAAAACTATCATATTACTTTGCTACTGATCACTTTGCTGCAGATAATTAATCTCCAGGTGTGGTTGAATTGACAACTCAGCTGCTAATACCTTCAAATATTCTTTGGCTCCCCTTGCGTCGAATCTATAAATTTGGGTTGAATACTCTACCCTCGAAAACTTTTGCGATCCCATATACTTGTGGGCTATCAAGACCTTTTTCTGGTGCCGTTGTCGGGGAGCATAGCTATATTTGTTGAGTCACTTGGGATTATTGTCAATTTATCACTATGAAGAATCTGAAGGATGCTAAGACTAAGATTTTTCCCTCAAAGACGAGGGGAGGTAAGGAACTGCCATCCAGTTCTGCTTTAAATTCACCTTCTGTTATAAGTAAACTTGCAACACCACCACATTCTATTAATTCTAATATGTCGCAAGTTATTGGTGATGCTACTTCTGCTATGGATAATGCTTATGATGATTGTAGTACCTTGCTTGATAATGATGAGGCGCCACTTGGTGAATTTCTTGATGAACAAATTGCTAGAGTAATACAACATGATGTTGTTGAATCTGATGATGATCTTGAAACTGAAACTCCTGAAACACCTGCTAGAACTAGCCTTCCTAGATATGAATTGCCTAAGGTACCAGAAGGTTATTTTATGAATGAGGAGACAACTAGAGATATTCTTGCTTGTAAGGATAGAGATGATCTAGAGAAATTATTATGCAAGTATAAAGAAAAATCTCTGAATGCTATAATGAAATATGATCCTAAGTTTGCTACTTCACCTATCTTTATTGATGATAAGGATTATGATTTCTCTTTCGACCTAGAGTTAATTACTTTGGTTGAATCTGATCATTTCCATGGTTATGAAACTGAAACTGTTGTGGCATATCTTACTAAGTTGAATGATATAGCCACCCTTTTTACTCATGATGAGAAAACTCGCTATTACGTTATTCTCAAATTATTCCCGTTCTCATTAAAGGGTGATGCTAAAGCTTGGTACAACACTCTTGCTCCTGGTTGTGTGCGTAGTCCCCAGGATATGATTTATTACTTCTCTGAAAAATATTTTCCTGCTCATAAGAAACAAGCTACCTTACAGGAAATATTTAACTTTGTTCAAATTAAAGAAGAGAGTCTCCCACAAGCTTGGGGGAGGCTTTGCCAGTTACTTCATGCTTTGCCTTATCATCCTCTTAAGAAAAATGAAATATTAGATATCTTCTATAATGGACTAACCGATGCTTCTAGGGACTTCCGAGGGAACGAACTTTTGGACAAGCTGAAGAATTATTGAATAACATATTGAAAAATTATGATGATTGGACTCTTCCTGAACCACTGGCTAAACCCACTCCGAAGAAGAGGGGTATATTATATCTCAGTCCTGAAGATATGCAAGAGGCAAAGAAATCTTTGAAGGCAAAAGGTATTAAAGCTGAGGATGTTAAAATTTTACCTCCTATTGAAGAAATACATGGGCGTAATACACCACCAATGCCTAAGGTGGTAGAGGTAAATTCTTTAATGAAGTTCAATGATAATGACAATCCTCACATATGCACCCTAGCCAATGCCTTTAGGAGTTTGAAAACTATATTAGAAAACGAGATCACTTCAATGCAAATGTTATGAAACAATTGAAATACAATTCTGATATGATTGCTCGTTTGAGTGACTTGTTATTTAGAATCTCAAATGATGTTAGAGGTGTTGGAAAGCATGATTCTATTGTACAAACTCAGTTAGAACATGTTGCTAAATCACAAAGAGAATTGCTTGATGAAATGAATAATAATATGCATGACTTTGCTGTTAGAGTTGCAACTAGAGGAGGAAAAATGACTCAGGAACCACTTTATCCTGAGGGACACCCAAAAAGAATTGAACAAGATTCACAAAGAGTTAACACTGATGCACCTAGTCCTTCTAGAAAGAAAAAGAAAAAGAAAAATGATATGACTTTGCATGCTTCTAGTGAACCTGAAATAGAAAACCTCCTGATAATGATAATGAAACTTCTATCTCTGATGCCAAAACTCAATCTGGTAATGAACATTCACCTAGTGATAATGAAAAAGATAATGATGAGCTTCATGAAAACTCTCAACCAAATGAAAAGAGCCAGACAATGATGTTGAGATAGAACCACCTGTTGATCTTGATAACCCACGACCTAAGAATAAAAGATATGATAAAAGAGACTTCATTGCTAGAAAACACAGTAAAGAAAGAGAACCGTGGGTTAAAAAACCTACGCATTTTCCACCCAAGTCAACTAAAAAGAAAGATGATGAAGAATTTGAACGCTTTGCTGAAATGCTGAGGGCAGTGTTTTTGCGTACTCGCTTGACTGATATCTTGAAAATGCCTCCTTATGCAAAGTATATGAAAGATATCATCACAAATAAGAGAAAAATACCGGAAGCTGAAATCTCCACTATGCTTGCTAATTATACTTTTAAAGATGGAGTGCCTAAATAACTTGGAGATCCGGGAATACCAACTATACCTTGCTCTATCAAAAAGAATTATGTGAAAACTGATTTATGTGATTTAGGAGCCGGTGTTACTTTTATGCCTTTCTCTTTATATTAAAGACTTGATTTTAATAAACTCACACCTACTGAAATATCTTTGCAAATGGCTGACAAATCAACTGCCATACCTATCGGTATTTGTGAGGATATGCCTGTTGTTGTTGCTAATGTTACTATTTTGACTGACTTTGTTATACTTGAGATGCCCGACGACGACAATATGTCGATTATCCTTGGTAGACCCTTCTTGAATACTGCAGGGGCTGTTATTGATTGCAATAAAATCAAGGTCACTTTTCATATCAATGGTAATGAGCATACGATGCACTTTCCGAAGAAACAATTCCAAGTGAATGGTATTAATGTTATTGAAAAATCTTCGACAATCACTATTGGAAGTTTTCAAATACCTCTACCTACTATCAAAAAGAAATATGAAATGCTTATTGTTGGGGACATTCATATCCCCATTGAGGTAACTTAGTGATTTACGAAAGTTCCTCCGGTTCATGCTAATCGAAAGTGGTTGTTAATAAGACTTTATCAACCTTATTAATGAATCATTTTTTGAGCGGTATGAAGTTGATGAATTTAGTAAGCACTACCTTTTGTCCCTACTTTTTGTTTTCTGTTTTTATTAGATAAATAAAATAAAATTCATGTTTTGTCTGTTTTCTGAATTTTCCGTGCAATAAAAAATGACCCAAAAATAAAAGTTCTCAGAATGCCCTGAAAATTTAATACTATTTTTTTCTGAATATTTCTGAATTTCTTGTGCAAATAATATCAGAGGGAGGTGCACCAGGTGGGCACAACCCACCTAGTCGTCCCAGGACCTCCAGGCACGCCCTGGTGGGTTGTGGTCCCCACGTGGGCCCTCTCACTTATCTCTTCATCCCACATCATCACTTACCTCTAGAAAAAATCTCCATTGCTCTCTCTCCCATGCTCTTGCTCTCAAACCCGGGAATTTCGGTCTCTTTGCTCGAAGCTCCATTTCCGAAACTGTTTCAGGGATTGTTGCTTGGTATTTGACTCCACTGTTTGTCCAATTAGTTTTTGTTTTAGTTGTTTATATTTTGAATAATTAGCTACTCTTGGTGCTGCTGTAGATGAGCTTGCATGTTGAATTCTTAGAGTTCTAGGTAGTTTGAATGCTTGTTATGGCGTCTATGTACCCCTATGAGTAGTTGCTATCAATTTTGTGAAGTTTTGTTGCGAAAAAATTGTGGACTAAAAATTTCAGAATTTGTGTTCATAGGAAAATCCTGAATATCTTTAGAAAGTTTGGCTCTAAGAAGAACTCCAAGGGTGTTATTGGGGAGTCATCCGATAGTGATCTCCATCCTCGGAGGTTGGCGGAAGTACGACCATGTGAATGGCTGCACACCCCGTTCATGGAAGAGGCTGGAATCCTGCAAGAGTTCACACAATATGCTGCTAATGCCGGCCTCACCGACTTCATCACAGATGAGTGTGACCAGCATCAAATCCTCACAAACATCTTTGTTCAAAGTTTTACTTTCTTTCCTAGGAATAATCCTCCTGAAGTGAGCTTTGATTTATATGCTAAAAACCATCAGATACCCCTCACTGAGTTTTGTAACATATGCATGATCCCTTCTGATGGGAGCTTAGCTGAACCTAGGTCGGCTGGGTTTGAGACCTTTTATCGCACTTTGATAGTGGGAGATGAGAGAGGGGTGTCAGCTACCACTACCGCTGGCTTGCACTTTCCTGCTGTTCATTACTTTGCACTTTTCATTACAAAATGCTTGCTTGCTAGGGAGAAGGTGGGTGCACTTAGTTCACCAGACATTGCTGTTTTACGTCGTGCACTAGAGGGTGACAACACTTATAGCTTGGGGTCTGTTGTGGCTCGCCGCCTCCACCTTAATAAATCCCAGGGTAAAATACATGGTGGGATTTATGCTAATCGTTTGGCGGCTCACTTTAATGTTGAGATACGCCCTCATGATTACCCTCTGACCGTGCAGCCATGGAATACCATCATTTTCTTGCACGAGATTATCCTAACATTCCTATTCCTTATAACCTGGTTTTTAGCATTGAAACTCGTGATATTATCCTGTTGCCTGCCCCTGCTTTGTTTGATTCTGTTGCCAGGGGTGGATATAGGATTATGCCTACGCACATCATTGCCTACCGGAACGCTCAGGCTGCTGCAGAGGCAGAGGAGGAGTCTCAGCAGTGGGATGAGTGGATGGCCACTCCTCAGTACCCCAACTACTATCCAGGCTACTGATCAACTACCAAGTTAGGCCAAAATCCAAAGCTTGGGGGAGTACGTGTTCTCACCGACATTACATTCATGTCCACTTATTTCCATTTGTCGGTGTTCACACTTTTTCATTGTATCATCCATGCTTAGATTTATTTTCTTGCTTTCTTCTTGTGTGTTTGAAAAAACTTTAGAAAAACAAAAAAAATTAGTTGTAGTAGTTTACTTTCTATGCATGCTTAGTAGTAGTATTAAAAAGAAAACCCAAAAAGACTTCCTTGTTCTTCTTTTGCTTGTTGGGAGCTTTCCCGTGTAAATAGTTTTTTTGTTTTTGCTCTTCCCTTTTATTTCCTTGTTCAATAAAACCAAAAACTCCAAAAATATTTCGGTGTGTTTCTCTGAATTTCTTTTCTTTTTATTTGAGTTGTACCGAGGAGAAGACCACGATGCAAATGTCGAGTGGCTCTCATATGAATAAGTGTTGATCTAATAAAGAGCACATTTTACCCTGTCTTCTCTTGTTGAATAAAATGCTTGCAGATTCCAGCTTAGTCCACGACACTCTTGCACTATTATTATTCTCATATCGTTCGGTCATGCAAGTGAACGGCAATAATGACGATATTCGATGAACTGGCCGTGGCGGAGAGAAACTGGTATGAACTCGACTTGTTCTGTTTGTGTAAATATGTTTAACCTAGTATCCATGATTCAACCCATTATGATTAAACATGTTTGCAATGACAATTAGAGATTATAGTTTCTCATGCCATGCATAAGTAGCTAGGAGTGGATAATGATTTATCTTGGATATCAACATTGCGCTAAAATGATTGTGATGTAGTATGATGATATGGTATCCTCCTCTGAATGTTCGAGTGGCTTAACTTGGCACATGTTCATGCATGTAGTTGAATCAAAACCAACATAGCCTCTATGATATTTATGTTCATGGTGTTCATATCCTACTCATGCTAGTGTCCAATGTTACTTATGCATAATGCATGTTTATGACCGTTGTTGCTCTCTAGCTGGCCGCTTCTCAATGTAATTGCTAGCCTTCGCCTGTACTAAGTGGAAATTTTGCTTGTACATCAAAAACCTTGAACCCAAAGTTATTCCAGATGAGTCCACCATACCTACCTACATGCGATATTACCTTGCCGTCCTAAGTAAATTTTCATGTGCCACCTCTAAAACTTCTAATAAATATCCTTTTTGTGTGTCTGGATCGTTCATGGAATGACAGGAGGTGGTCGGTATCTTCCATGCTAAGCGGGCTATTCTCAGGTCGAGTGTTTATTCACTCGCCATCACAGGAGAAAAGGGCGGTAATAGGGATGCCCAGTCCCAAATTGCAAACTGAAAAAGAGTTAATCTCTCAAATAATCAAACAAAAACTCCCAATGGAGTCAAAACCTTTACTTTTATCGCTTGGGAACTGCTACTAGCGTGCTTAGCATGGAAGATATTGATAACTGATGGTCGTGAAGTAAATGAGAAGGGTGCATGTCCCAAAATATCATTTACCTCTGTTTTAAAACTTGAGCTCTGGCACCTCTGCAAATCACTGTTTCCCTTTGCGAAGGAACTATCTATTTACTTTTATGTTGTGTCATCACCTTCTAAAACAAGCACTAGAACCTGAGAGCACAGCTGTCATGACTTACGCATTGTGTGTAGCTAATGTTGGGTGCATCATGACTGGATCTTTTCTACCATGAATTACAATGTTTAGTCGCTGCTTGAACTTTGGAGGTGCTTTGCATTTATGTTTTGCGGTCTCAGAAAGGGCTAGCGAGATACCACTATTGTCATATTATATCATGGTTGTTTTGACAATGTGTTGCCGTTTGAGATACCTTATTATTTCTTGCTAGCTAATTATGTCATTGATATGAGTCATTATAATCTTTAAGAGTTATCATCGACAAGGTTAGTTATAATGTTGGCTGAAAACCTGGGTGTTGTTTAATCCTATTTATGCAAACAAGAGCAAAAGAGTTCGTAATTTTTTTTCTTTTTCACTTTCAGTTTATCAAGTGAATTGCTTGAGTACAAGCAAAGGTTTAAGCTTGGGGAGTTGATACGTCTCCAACGTATCTACTTTTCCTAATGCTTTTCCTCTTGTTTTGGACTCTAATTTGCATGATTTGAATGAAACTAACCCTGGACTGATGTTGTTTTCGGCAGAACTACCATGGTGTTGTTTTGTGCAGAAATAAAAGTTCTCGGAATGGAATGAAACTTTGCGAGGAATTTTTACATAATAAATAAAAATTTCTGGAGCCAAGACCTACCGGAGAGGGGCCCCGGGGTGGGCACAACCCACCAGGGCGCGCCCCCCTCTCCTGGCACGCCCAGGTGGGTTGTCCCCACCTGGTGGCCCTGCAGACCCTAAAACCAACGCTATAAAATCCCATTTTTCCAGAAAAAATCAGGGAGAAAGAATTATCGCTATCCACAAGACGGAGCCGCTGTCACCTCCTGTTCTTCATCGGGAGGCCAGATCTGGAGTCTGTTTGGGGCTCCGGAGAGGGCGGTCTTCGTTCTTCATCATCACCAACCCTTCTCCATCGCCAATTCCATGATGCTCCCCACAGGGAGTGAGTAATTCCTTCATAGGCTCACCGGTCGGTGAGGAGTTGGATGAGATTCATCATGTAATCGAGTTAGTTTTGTTAGGGCTTGATCCCTAGTATCCAATATGTTCTAAGGTTGATGTTGCTATGACTTTGCTATGCTTAATGCTTGTCACTTTGGGCCCGGGTGCCATGAACTCAGATCTGAACCGTTTATGTTATCATCATTATATCCATGTTCTAGATCCGATCTTGCATGTTATAGTCACCTACTACGTGTTATGATTCGGCACCCTGGAGTGACAGAAACCGGGACTTCTCCCGGTGATTACCGTAGTTTGAGGAGTTCATGTATTCACTATGTGTTAATGCTTTGTCCCGGTTCTCTATTAAAAGGAGGCCTCAATATCCCTTAGTATCTAATATGGACCCCGCTACCACGGGAGGGTAGGACAAAAGATGTCATGCAAGTTCTTTCCATAAGCACGTATGACTATTTACGGAATACATGCCTACGTTATGTTGACGAACTGGAGCTAGTGTCGTATCGCCCTAGGTTATAACTGTCTCATCATGAATATCATCCAACATGTCACCGATCCAATGCCTACGAATTTACCTTATATTGTTTCTGTTAAGTTACTACTGCTATCATCACCGTTACACTTGCTACAAAATTACAGCTATCACTGTTACCATTACCATTGCTACTATCACTATTATCAAAACTATCATATTACTTTGCTACTGATCACTTTGCTGTAGATAATTAATCTCCAGGTGTGGTTGAATTGACAACTCAGCTGCTAATACCTTCAAATATTCTTTGGCTCCCCTTGTGTCGAATCTATAAATTTGGGTTGAACACTCTACCCTCAAAAACTGTTGTGATCCCCTATACTTGTGAGTTATCAGTGGCCATCTTCATCATCCCGGTGCTCTCCATGACGAGGAGGGAGTAGTTCACCCTCGGGGCTAACGGTATGTACCAGTAGCTATGTGTTTGATCTCTCTCTCTCTCTGGTTCTTGGTTTGGCACGATCTTGATGTACCGCGAGCTTTGTTACTAAATTTGAATCATATGGTGTTTCTCCCACTCTAACTTCTTGTGATGAATTGAGTCTTGCTCTTTGAGGTTTCGTTATGTTGGATTGAGTATTGGATTTGAGAACACTTTATATATGTCTTGTGATTGGATATCTGTGGTGACAATGGGATGTTCTGTTGATTCACTTGATGTATATTTTGGCAATCAACTCAAGGATTCCCGAGGTGACATTGGGGTAATCTATGCACAGGGGTTGATGCACGTTTTTGTCCTACGTTCTCCGATAGACACTTTGGAGTGATTCTTTGTAGCACGTTGAGGGATTACCATACGATCTAATTATGTTATCATTGTTGAGAGAACTTGCACTAGTGAAAGTATGAACCCTAGGCCTTATTTTCAAGCATTGCAATACCATTTTTGCTCACTTTTGTTACTAGTTACCTTGGTGTTTTTATATTTTTAGATTACAAAAACCTATATCTACCATCCATATTACACTTGTATCACCATCTCTTCGCCGAACTAGTGCACCTATAAAATTTACCATTGTATTGGGTGTGTTCGGGACACAAGAGACTCTTTGTTATTTGGTTGCAGGGTTGTTTGAGAGAGACCATCTTCATCCTATGCCTCCCACGGATTGATAAACCTTAGGTCATCAACTTGAGGGAAATTTGCTAGTGTCCTACAAAACTCTGCACTTAGAGGCCCAACAACGTCTACAAGGATAAATTTGCATAGTAGACATCAAGATCTTTTCTGGCGCCGTTGCTGGGGAGGTTTGTGCTTGAAGGTATATCTTTAGATCTTATAACTAAATCTTTTAGTTTCTAGTTTTATCACTAGTTTAGTCTATAAAATAAAACTACAAAAAAATGGAATTGAGGTTGGCTCATATGCTTCATCTTTTTAATGTCTTTCGTGAAAATGATGGAAAGGAAAATTGTGCTCAAGTGTTAGAGGAAGAAGTCTATAAAATGTTTGGCACTAAATCTTTGAATGATGAGCATGATTGCAATGTTGTTAGTATGAATTATTTGAATATCCATGATGCTAATGATATGCAAAGCTACAAGCTTGGGGATGCTATGTTTGATGAAGATGATATTTTTTGTCCCCCAAGTTTTCATGAGCGAATTTATTATGATGATAGCATGCCTCCTATTTATGATGACTATGTTGATGAAAGTGGATTTGGAGAGGTCATGACTTTATTTAGTGATGAATCCACTATTTCAGAAGAGGTTCCAATTGATTATGAGAACAAAGTTGCTATCTATGATGATTATTGTGATGACATATATGCTAAAAAGAATAATGATAACCATGAAACTTGTCATCATGGTTTTAATTTCCAATTGGATTATGCCTCACATGATAGTTATTTTGTTGAGTTTGCTCCCACTACTATTGATGAGAATAAATTTGCTTATGTGGTGAGTAGTAAAACTTCTATGCTTGTGTATCATGAAAATAATGCTTTATGTGATAGTTATATTGTTGAATTCATTCATGATTATACTGAAAATTATTATGAGGGAGGAATATATGCTTGTAGGAATGCAATAATATCAAGTTTCCTCTCTATGTGTTGAAAATCTTGAAGTTATGCTTCTTTTGCTTTCCTATGCTAGTTGATTCTTGTTCCCATAAATTGTTTGCTCACAAAATCCCTATGCATAGGAAGTGGGTTAGACTTAAATGTGCTTGTCATATGCTTCATGATGCTCTCTTTGTGTTTCAATTGTTATCTTTTATGTGAGCATCATTGAAATCATCATGCCTAGCTAAAAAGGCATTATAGAAAAGCGATTGTTGGGAGATAACCCAATACTTATACCTACTATTTTTGTGTGTTCACATGATTAAGCTACTGTATTAATCATGTTCTATATCTTTTGTTTCAATAAAGTGCCAAGTAAAGCCTTTGGGATAGTGTGGATGATAGTTGACTTGATTCTATGCAAAAACAGAAACTTTTGCGTCCAGTTGCAGAATTTTGAAAATTCACTGGAGCGTGATAAAATTCTGAATTTTTTACACAAGATTGATATACAAATTGCCTCTATTTTCCTAATTTTTAATAATATTTTGAGTTACAGAAGTATGGAAAGTTTCCAGATACTACAGACTGTTCTGTTTTTGACAGATTCTGTTTTCTGTGTGTGGTTTGCTTATTTTGATGAATCTATGAGTAGTATCGGAGGGTATGAACCATGGAGAAGTTCTAATAAGTAAATACAACACCAATATAAATTTAGAATGAGTTCAAAACAGTCCCTAAGTGGTGATTTTCTTTATTATACTAACGGAGCTTACGAGTTTTCTGTTAAGTTTTGTGTTGTGAAGTTTTCAAGTTTTGGGTAAAGTTTTGATGGAATAAGGAATAAAGAGTGGAAAGAGCCTAATCTTGGGGATGCCCAAGGCAACCCAAGGTAATATTAAAGGACAACCAAGAGCCCAAGCTTGGGGATGCCCCGGATGGCATCCCCTCTTTCGTCTTCATTCATTGGTAAATTTACTTGAGGCTATATTTTTATTCACCACATGATATGACTTTTGCTTGGAGCGTCATTTTCTTTTATTAGTATTTGCTTGCTGTTATTTAGGGTAATGTTTTGCATCTTTTATTCCAATAAAAAGGTCAAGTATAACCTTTACCATGCTTATTTTGCAAGTCTATATGTTGTTGTTTGAAAACAAAAAGTTTGTTGTTATGTTTTGAATATTGGTGAATAGTCAGAACATGATAAAATCTTGAAATTTCTGCACAATGAGTAACAACAAATTTTATACAGTGTGGTAAGTTTTCAGAATTTTTGGAGTTAGGGAAGTATGATTCCTCTTGCATTCCTTACGGACTGTTCTGTTTAGACAGATTGCTGTTATGTTTGCATTGTTTGCATATGCTTGCTTGTTTAATGATTCTATTTGAGGATGGGAGTATTAAATATGCAGAGGCATTTAGCATGCAATGTCAAACAATAATTTTAGTGATTTTCTACAGTATAGAATAATAAGTTTTGCATGTATTTATACTAACTTATCTCACGAGTTCTTGTTGAGTTTTGTGTGGATGAAGTTTTTAAGATTCCGGGAAACTATGATATGAGAGAAATTAAGGAGACACAAGAACTCAAGCTTGGGGATGCCCAAGGCATCCCTAATTAATTTTTCAAGAAGTCTCAAGCGTCTAAGCTTGGGGATGCCTCGGTTGGCATCCCACCTTCTTCTTCAACAACTATCGGTCAGTTTTGGTTGAGCCTAAGTTTTTGCTTCTTCACATGATATGTGTTATCCTTCCAATGTCATTTTATTTTGTTTTGCTTGCTGTTTGAATAAAGTACTTAAGATCTGAAATTTTATTAATGTTAGAGAGTCTTCACATAGTTACATAATTATTCGACTACTCATTGATCTTCACTTATATTTCTTGGAGTAGTTTGTCATTGGCTCTAGTGCTTCACTTATATCTTTTTAGAGCACGGCGGTAGTTTTATTTTGAAGAAATTGTTGAACTCTCATGCTTCACTTATATCATTTTGAGAGTCTCTAAACAGCGTGGTAATTTGCTTTGGTTATGAATTTAGTCCTAATATGATAGGCTTCCAAGAGGGATGTGATAAAAACTTTCATATTGAGTGCATTGAATACTATGAGAAGTTTGATTCCTTACGATTTTTTTGAGATATAAAGATGATGATATTAGAGTCATGCTAGTGAGTAATTGCGGATTGTAGAAATACTTGTGTTAAAGTTTGTGATTCCGGTACCATGCACGTATGGTGAACCGTTATGTAACGAAGTTGGAGTATAATTTATTTATTGATTGTCTTCCTTATGAGTGCGGTCGGGGACGAGCGATGGTCTTTCCCTACCAATCTATCCCCCTAGGAGCATGCGCGTAGTACTTTGTTTCAATGAGTAATAGATTTTTGCAATAAGTATGTGAGTTCTTTATGACTAATGTTGAGTCCATGGATTATACGCACTCTCACCCTTCCACCATTGTTGGCCTCTCTAGTACCATGCAACTTTCGCCAGTACCATACACCCACCATATACCTTCCTCAAAACAGCTACTATACCTACCTATTATGGCATTTCCATATCCATTCTGAGATATATTGCCATGCAACTTCCACCGTTCCATTTTACTATGACACGCTTCATCATTGTCATATTGCTTTACATGATCATGTAGTTGACATCGTATTTGTGGCAAAGCCACCTTTCATAATTCTTTCATACATGTCACTCTTGAGTCATTGCACATCCCGGTACACCGCCGGAGGCATTCATATAGAGTCATATTTGGTTCTAAGTATCGAGTTGTAATTATTGAGTTGTAAGTAAATAAAAGTGTGATGATCATCATTATTAGAACATTGTCCCATGTGAGGAAATAAAAAAAGGGCAGGCCAAAGAAGCCAATCAAAACAGAATGAGAGAAAAAGAGAGAAGGGACAATGTTACTATCCTTTTACCACACTTGTGCTTCAAAGTAGCACCATGATCTTCATGATAGACAGTCTCCTATTTTGTCACTTTCATATACTAGTGGGAACTTTTCATTACAGAACTTGGCTTGTATATTCCAACGATGGGCTTCCTCAAATGGCCTAGGTCTTCATGAGCAAGCAAGTTGGATGCACACCCACTTAGTTTCTTTTCGAGCTTTCATAAACTTATAGCTCTAAGTGCATCCGTTGCATGGAAATCCCTACTCACTCACATTGTATTTATTCATGGGCATCGCCATAGCCCGTTGATACGTCTAGTTGATGTGAGACCATCTCCTTCTTTTTGTCTTCTCCACAACCACCATATTCTATTCCACCTATAGTGTTATGTCCATGGCTCACGCTAATGTATTGCGTGAAAGTTGAAAAGGTTTGAGAACATCAAAAGTATGAAACAATTGCTTGGCTTGTCATCAGGGTTGTGCATGATTTGAATATTTTGTGTGATGAAGATGGAGCATAGCCAGACTATATGATTTTGTAGGGATAAGCTTTCTTTGGCCATGTTATTTTGAGAAGACATAATTGCCTTGTTAGTATGCTTGAAGTATTACTGTTTTTATGTCAATATTAAACTTTTATTTTGAATCTTATGGATCTGAATATTCATGCCACAATAAAGAAAAATTACATGGATGAATATGTTAGGTAGCATTCCACATCAAAAAAATATTTTTATCATTTACCTACTTGAGGACGAGCAGGAATTAAGCTTGGGGATGCTTGGTACGTCTCCAACGGATCTATAATTTTTGATTGTTCCATATTATCCATCTTGGATGTTTTATATGCTATTTTATATTATTTTTGGGACCAACCTATTAACCTAGATCCCAGTGCCAGTGCCAGTTTCTGTTTTTCCCTGTTTTTGAGTTTTTAGAGAAAAGGAATATCAAACGGGGTCCAAATGACCTGAAAATTTACGATGATCTTTTATGGACCAGAAGAAGTCCCCCGAAGCAAAAGAGTTGGGCCAGAAGAGTCCCGAGTCAACAACAAGGGTGGAGGGCGCTCCCACCCCCTAGGGCGTGCCCCCTACCTTGTCGTCGCCTCGTGGACCCCCTGACTTTTTCCTGACGCCAAAAATTCCTATAAATATAGAAACCCCCAGAATTAAACCTAGATCGGGAGTTCCGCCGCTGCAAGCCTCTGTAGCCACGAAAAACCAGTCGGGAGCCCGTTCCGGCACCCTGCCGGAGGGGGAAACCATCAACGGTGGCCATATTCATCATCCCGGCGCTCTCCATGATGAGGAGGGAGTAGTTCACCCTCGGGGCTGAGGGTATGTACCAGTAGTTTTGTGTTTGATCTCTCTCTCTGTCTCTCTCTCGTGTTCTTGATTTGGCACGATCTTGATGTATCGCGAGCTTTGTTACTATAGTTGAATCATATGGTGTTTCTCCCACTCTAACTTCTTGTGATGAATTGAGTCTTGCTCTTTGAGGTTTCGTTATGTTGGATTGAGTATTGGATTTGAGAACACTTGATATATGTCTTGTGATTGGATATATGTGGTGACAATGGGATGTTCTGTTGATTCACTTGATGTATATTTTGGCACTCAACTCAAGGATTCCCGAGGTGACATTGGGGTAATCTATGCATAGGGGTTGATGCACGTTTTCTTCCTATGTTCTCCGATAGAAACTTTGGAGTGATTCTTTGTTCCACATTGAGGGATTGCCATATGATCTAATTATGTTATCATTTTTTAGAGAACTTGCACTAGTGAAAGTATGAACCCTAGGCCTTATTTTCAACCATTGCAATACCGTTTTTGCTCACTTTTGTTACTAGTTACCTTGCTGTTTTTATATTTTCAGATTACAAAAACCTATATCTACCATCCATATAACCTTGTATCACCATCTCTTTGCCGAACTAGTGCACCTATACAATTTACCATTGTGTTGGGGACACAAGAGACTCTTTGTTATTTGGTTGCAGGGTTGTTTGAGAGAGACCATCTTCATCCTACGCCTCCGACGGATTGATAAACCTTAGGTCATCCACTTGAGGGAAATTTGCTACTGTCCTACAAAACTCTGCACTTGGAGGCCCAACAACGTCTACAATGATAAACTTGTGCAATAGACATCAAGCCCCCAAGTGCCGGGTTGTCTTGCGTGCAGCAACCTGGGACTTGTAATTGTCTTATGCTCATAAAACTTCAGCTAGTGTAGCCCCCAAGTGCCGAGTTGTCTTGTGTGCAGCAATCTGGGACTTTGTAGATCTGATTATGTAGACTTGAGGAGCAATGTGTAGCCCCCAAGGGTTGCCTCATCAGTATGTGATTGGTCGGGTCTCCATATGATCCTTTAACTTGAAAATGACAGTACATTAGCCCCCAAGTGCCATGTGGAGTGTTCATAGCTAAATGGGACTTGATGTTTTGTAGGCAAAAATCGACTAATGTAGCCCCCAAGTGTCGGGTCGTTCACGAGCGGTGACTCATGACTTCAGAAATTTGAATAATGTAGCCCCCAAGTGCCAGGTCATGTGCCTGCGGTGACTCGGGACTTTTCCTTCCATTGTAGAATAAAATCATATCCACTATCTGGATCATGTTGCTGGCTGCTTTGCATAACACTTCATATTTCATTGCCTTGGATAAAGCCAATTGCCATGATCTTTGGCATGATATCCTTGCTTGAATTTTTGTTCTCCTTTGCAACATTGCAATAATCCAGTTTGTTAATTGTCACTAATATACCATGCCCCTTACTATAAGCTCGCGTTTTGGATTTAAGAAAAATAGCCACAATTAACAAACCTAAATCATTTAACAATGGTGTTGATAACCATGATGAAAATCCACCCATGTTGGCCATGAAAGATTTGTTTATTCCTACAGAGTTACAATGTAACCTAGTTTGAAAACTGGATCTTGCAACATAAGCACATATATACATGCATATATGATGCATTGTATGACGATGTAATGATGATGCAATGTATGATGATGTATGTGTATGATAACAGAGTATAAAAATGCCGGCTTTCGAGGCTCGACAGAAGACCGGCTTTCAAGGATCGAGTCTTGCTTCATTGAAGCTAGCATGATAGCCTTGGTTTAACCTCGCTCTTTGTAAGCCGGCTCTCACGTGACTTAAGCCACCATTTTAACCTTGACAAGTTCAGGGTCATAAAGATTGACTGTCAAGAGTACGACGGGTCACCTTTTCGGAGTAGCATCAAGCAGACAAGCAGGTTTAGCCAATATAATATTTGGCGTTTTTGCTGGGTCAAGAGAGTGAGAAAGCTAAACTCGGTTAGTTGGAAGCCCCCAAGTGACCAATGATCAAGATTGAACATGATACCCATGTTTAGACTGTGCATCATGGCGACTAATCTTCTTTGGTAACCTTACCTTTTGCCAATAAGGCAGTATACCTATGTTTGAACTGCACATCGTGGCAGCTAGTTCTCTTTGGAAACCTTTAATTTTTGCCAATACGGCAGGATACCCATGTTTGAACTGTGCATCATGGCAACAAGTTCTCTTTGGCAACCTTTAATTTTTCGCCAATACGGCAGCTCCCGGGTCCGGGTTGTCTTCCCTGCAATGGTCGGGGTTCTTGAATTTGTGAAAACGGCCAAATGTATCGAGTCATGTCTGTGTAGCCCCCGAGTCTTTAGTCGACTCGAGGAGTTGGCTTGTGATTCTTCATACTTTGTTGTGGCATCAGGCTGAGTATAATTTTCAGCTGATAGCTGGAATTTATTAAAGCTGGAGGCAATGTGGCGAGTTGGTGATCTTTGTGATACTCGTAGTACGTCCTCCCATGTTTTGCTATAGTTGTCAGCTGGCATTGAATTGCCGGCTCAATCATTGGCTGGAGTGTTGATGAAGACTAGACCACGAGGGGCGGCAGCTCACGCGCGTTCGTTGGGCATCTTGTGTGAACAGGCACGACACTGACATGTTGATGTACATGCAGGAATGGACCATGGCATTGGAAATCAGTGTAGATGCATGAGCCGGCCACGGTGTTTGACAGTCGGCCCGAGCGCGAGAGTCAGTCGCGATGTTATTACCTGGTGTGGGTGCGTGAATCAGCCGTATGTTGGTGTAGATTGAACCGCGGAGGCAGCGGCTTGACATTTGTTCGCTGAATAGTGCGGCACGGACGGATGTTGGCTATAATGTTGGTGCGACCTCTATAGTCGTGTCACGATGATCGCCCTTGCAGTGAACAATTGTCCTGCATAAAAAATATCACAAGCCCGAATAATTGTTCTTAAAGAAATTAATATGTTCTATTAAAATAGACTGGACAGATATCACCTGATACATTTGAACGACAGATGATCCTTGCGCTGGCCAGAGATTTAACCAACGAGGCTCTTTGTAGTATTTCTTGCTGTAGATGGACAATTGTTTTTAAAAAACATCGTTGTGATGATGATACGGTAATAGCACTTACCTCTCGAAATTTGTGCTGATGTGATCTCTTCACGGGGACTTGATGCGTGGATGGAAAAGATGTGGCCGAATTTCTGAACTTGTGGCCAGCAACTGTTGGTCTTGGCGGAGCTTAATCCTAGCCCTGATCGATCTCGGACACGAGACTTGTAGCAGTGGCGGCGCTGCTTCCTCTCTTTTTTAACAATAAGTGCGTGGGTCTCCCTTTTTATTCCACCGGCTCAACCTCCCCTTTCTTTCTTGTACGCGCCGGCGAGATGAGGCCACACCGGCAGGGGCGTGGCTTGAGACGGGAGGCTCGCGGCAAAGGCGGGTCGGCGAGGCGGCTGAGGCGAGCAGCAGAGGTGAGGGAAGAAGCTGGAGGCGCGGGCTGCAGGTTGCCCCGCCGTGGACATGACCATCTCTTTTAGCAGTGGTGTTTGATTGTTTCGAGTCTCCGTCAGTATCAGATTGTGGCTCAGTAGTCCCATGCCTCTCTGGCTGAGAAGAACCAATATTCTTTTTGTACCTTGTGCGACGAATCCTAATCATCTCCAGTTTCCTTGGCTAAGTTGTTGTGGCAATCAACATGCACTATCTTTCGACACCACATACAACACCAAATTGGAGATCCTGCAAGAAAAGCTCCATTGCAAAATTCGTCACAGTGGCAACATAACAAGTCTTCTTCAGAGCGATCAGATGTGTCAATCCACTAGACAGCCCACTGGTGATTGATATTGTCAAAGCCAACCGTAGAACGCATTTGCAATATGTGTGTGCATTCCCTTAACAACTTAGATGTGCAGTGGCACCACAAATATCACACTGATGGATAATCCCCCCAAATACTATAGCGGTGAAATAGACAACACAACATTTCAGACCTTTACTACGAAAGTCAGGTTCTTTCCTCCAGATGTGGGAAGCGGCAGGGAGTCTTTCAGTTTCTTGTACTTCTTTACCCTTGCTCTGACAACTTTCATCAAGCTCAAGATGAAGTTTTTGTTCAACTGCTTGATGGTATAACAAACTGTCATGCCACCTACCAATGCAAAGATGACAGTAGCAGCTATGACTGACCAATACTCTGACAAGTATGCCGAGATGTCACTCTAGCTAGGACGCATCATCTTGTACATTCCTCACAATGATGTCGTGGCGGCGATGGCGGAAGGCCATCGGCTCGGAGGCGGACATGGCTTGAGGCGGAGGTGGCTCAGGGCAAAGGCGGGTTGACGGAGGCGACGGCAGAGTGAGGCGGCTCGGTCGTGGTGGATCCGGCGACTCGACATGCGGTGACAGTTGCGGAGGCGAGCCACAAAGTCTTGAGCAGGAGGAGGCGAGCCGCCGCGGCGACTTGAGATAGATCACCGCAACGACGGCGGGGCGAAGGTTGGCGAGCTGAACCACGGCGACAGTGGCTCCAGGTCTTGTTTCCCTTACCAGGTCTTGCTCTTCTTGGACTTCCTCCATGAGCCGGCCCTCCAAGCCTCTTCTTAAGACGGCCCTCTCTCGGTCCGCCTTCTGGGCCTTGGGCCTTGCTGCTTGTCCAACCCACTGACCGAATCACCAATGAGCTGCTGTCGTGGGAAACCACGGCCACCTATGGGGCCATGAGCCCCTTGTGGTTCGGCAGGGGGGATGAGCACATTGCACAAAGAGCGGAGAACGTCATGCAGCACGGCAGAGATCACACGGGCAATGTTACCTAGATTTGGGCCGCTGCGAGGCGTAAAACCCTACTCCTGCTTTGGTGGATTGATGGTGGTTTGTGGTGGAGACGCATCTCTCTTGCCCGGCAGGGTTGCCTTGGGGCGAGAGCAGCTACGCACAGATAACCAACAAGTATAGGAGATCGCAACAGTTTTTGAGGGTAGAGTATTCAACCCAAATTTATAGATTCGACACAAGGGGAACCAAAGAATATTTGTAAGTATTAGCAGCTGAGTAGTCAATTCAACCACACCTGGAGATTAATTATCTGCGGCAAAGTGATCAGTAGAAAAGTAGTATGATAGTTTGGTAGCAATAGCAACAGCAATAGTAATGGTAACAGTGATAGCAGTAACTTTGTAGCAAGTGCAACAGTAACGATAGCAGTAGTAACTTAGCAAGAACAATATAAGATAAATTCGTAGGCATTGGATCAATGATTGTTGGATGATATTCATCATGTGACAGTCATAACCTAGGGCGATACGGCACTAGCTCTAGTTCATAAATATAATGTAGGCATGTATTCCGTAAATAGTCATACGTGCTTATGGAAAGAACTCCCAAACGGACTCCAGATATGGCCTCCCGATGAAGAACAGGAGATGGCGGCGGCTCCATCTCGTGGAACACAATAATTCTTTCTCCCTATTTTTTTTGGAAAAATAGGATTCTATAGCGTCGGTTTCAGGGTTGTGGGGCCACCAGGTAGGGACAACCCACCTGGGCACGCTTGGAGGGGGGCGCGCCCTGTTGGGTTGTGCCCGCCTAGGTGCCCCCCTCCGGTGGTTCTTGGCTCCAGAAATTCTTTTTATTTGTATAAAAAACCTCGCAAAGTTTCGTTCCAATCCGAGAACTTTTATTTCTGCACAAAACAACACCATGGTAGTTCTGCTGAAAACAGCATCAGTCCGGGTTAGTTTCATTCAAATCATGCAAATTAGAGTCCAAAGCAAGAGGAAAAGCGTTAGGAAAAGTAGATACGTTGGAGACGTATCAACTCCCCCAAGCTTAAACCTTTGCTTGTCCTCAAGCAATTTAGTTGATAAACTGAAAGTGAAATAGAAAAACTTTTACGAACTCTTTTGCTCTTGTTTGCATAAATAAGCTTAAACAACACATAGGGTTTCAGCCAATATTATAACTAACCATGTCGACAATAACTTAAAAAAAGTATATTAACTCATATCAATGACACAATCAACTAGCGAGCAATAATAAGATATCTCAAACAGCAACACGTTATCAAAACAACCATGATATAATATGACAATAGCAGTATCTCGCTAGCCCTTTCTGAGACCACAAAACATAAATGCAGAGCGCCTCCAAATTTCAAGCAACGACTAAACATTGTAATTCATGGTAGAAAAGATCCAGTCATGATGCACCCAACATTAGCTACACAAAATGCATAAGCATGACAACAGTGCTCTCAGGTTCTAGCACTTATTTTAGAAGGTGATGACACAACATAAAAGTAAATACATAGTCCCTTCGCAGAGGGAAGCAGTGATTTGCAGAGGTGCCAGAGCTTATGTTTTTATAATAGAGGTAAATGAAAATTTGAGAAATGCACCCTTCTTGTTTACTTCGCGACCATCAGCTATCAATATCTTCCAAGCTAAACACATTAGTAGCGGTTCCCAAGCGATAAAGTAAAGGTTATGACTCCGCATGAGTTTTTGTTTGATTATTTGTAAGCTCTTTTTATTTGCAGTTTGGGACTGGGAATCCCTATTACCGCCCTTTTCTCATGCAATGGCGAGTGAATAAACACTCAACCTGAGAATAATCCGCTTAGCAAGGAAGATACCAACTACCTCCTGTCGTTCCATGAACAATCCAGGCACACAAAAAGGATGTTTACTTGAAGTTTTTAGAGGTGGCACATGCAAATTTACTTAGGACGGCAGGGTAATACCGCATATATGTAGGTATGGTGGACTCATCTGGAATAACTTGGGTTTTAAGGTTTTTGATGCACAAGCAGAATTCTCACTTAGTACAGGCGAAGGCTAGCAAATAGGTTGAGAAGCGGCCAGCTAGAGAGCAACAATGGTCATGAACACGCATTATGCATAAGTAACATTGGACACTAGCATGAGTAGGATATGAACACCATGAACATAAATATCATAGAGGCTATGTTGGTTTTGATTCAACTACATGCATGAACATGTGCCAAGTCAAGCCACTCGAACATTCAGAGGAGGATACCATATCATCATACTACATCACAATCATTTTAATGCAATATTAACATCCAAGATAAATCATTATCCACTCCTAGCTACTTATGCATGGCATGAGAAACTATAATCCCTAACTGTCATTGCAAACATGTTTAATCATAAGGAGCTGAATCATGGATACTAGGTTAAACATATTTACAAAAACAGAACAAGTCGAGTTCATACCCGTTTCTCTCTGCCACGGCCAGCTCATCAAATGTCGTCATTATTGCCTTTCACTTGCATGACCGAACGATATGAAAATAATAATAGTGCAAGAGTGCCGTGGACTAAGCTAGAATCTGCAAACATAATATTCAAAAGGAGAAGACAAGGTAAAACGGGCTCTTTGTTAGATTAACAATAATGTATATGAGAGCCACTCAACATTTTCATCGTGGTCTTCTCCTCGGTACGACTCAATAAAAGAAAATAAATTATGAGAAACACACTAAAATATTTTTGGAGTTTTTGGTTTTCTTGAAAGAAAACAAACAAAAGGGAAAAACAAAAACGAGAAAAACTATTTACGCGGGAAAGCTCCCAACAAGCAAAAGAAGAACAAGGAAATCTTTTTGGATTTTCTTTTTAGTTCTACAGCTAACTACTCTAGAAAGAAAAATCAAAAAGAAGCTGGAAATATATTTTGGATTTTCTCAAAGGTTTTCAAACACACAAGAAGAAAGTGAGAAAATAAATTAAGCATGGATAATACAATGAAAAAGTGTGGACACCGGCAAATGACATGTGTGAACATGAATGTAATGTCGGTGGGAATATGTACTCCCCCAAGCTTAGGCTTTTGGCCTAACTTGGTAATCAGTAGTCGAAGAAACCATGGGGTCCCTTGTCGAAAAGCTGTGGAGCGGGTGCCTGTGGATTCCACCGTTGAGGCTCAGCCTGTGCCGCGGCTAGGTTGTTCCGGTAGGCGACGATGTCCGCATGCATAATCCTGTATCCACCCCTGGCAATAGGATCAAACAAAGCAGGTGCAGGCAATGGAATAATATCACGAGTTCTCACAATGAAAACCAGTTTATAAGGAATAGGAATGGCAGGGTAATTGACTGCAATAAACTGGTGGTGCTCCATGGCCACGCGATCTAGGCGAACCTTGGGCAACGGATAATCATGCTGGCATATCTGAATGTTAAAGCGATTAGCCAAGCGAGTAGCGTAAATACCACCATGTATTTTGCTCTTGGATTTATAAATGTGGAGTCGGTGTGCCACAATAGCTCCCAAGCTATAAGTGGTGTCGCCTTGGAGTGCACGGCGTAAAACAGCAAGATCCGGGGCACTGAGTGCACCCACCTTCTCTCGCAAGCAAGCACTTTGCAATGAATAGAGCAAAATAATGAACGGCAGGAAAATGCAAGCTAGTAGCGGTGACACTTGACACCCCTCTGTCATCCCCTACAGATAGAGTATGATAAAAACCTTTGAAGTCTGCAGGCCTAGGCTCTGCTAAACTCCCATCGGAAGGGATCAAGCATATGTCACAAAATTCAGTAAGCGGTATCTGATGGGGTTCAGCGTAAAAATTAAACTGCACTTCAAGGGGATTATTCCTTGGAAGGAAATTAAAAATTTGCACAAAGGAGTTTGTGAGGAGATGATACTATTCACATTCAGCTGCGATGAAGTCGGTGAGGCCGGCATTAGTAGCATATTGTGCAAACTCTTGAAGGATTCCAGCCCCTTCCATGAACGGGTTATGCGGCCATTCACACGGCTGTGTCTCGGCCATTCTCCGGGTATGGAGATCACTGTCAGATGATTCCCCAATCACTCCCTTGGAGTTCTTCTTGGAAGCAAACTTCCTAAAGATACTCATGTTTTTCCTATGGACAAAATTCTGAAATTTGTAGTCCACAAAATATTCTCAACACAACTTTACAAGATTGGTAGCAACTACTCATAGGGATGCATAGAGGACACAGCAAGCATTCAAAATACTTAAAACTCTAAGAATTCAACATGCAAGCTCATCTATAGCAGCACCAATAGTAGCTAATTATTCAAAATATAAACCACTAAAGCACAAACTAATTGGACAAACGGAGGAGTCACATACCAAGAAACAATCCCCCGGAAACAGTTTCAAGAACGGAGCTTCGAGCAAAGAGATCAAAATCCGCGGGTTTGAGAGCAAGAACACGAGAGAGAGAGAGAGAGAGAGAGCAATGGTGATTTTTTTATGGAGGTAGGTGGTGATGTGGAACGAAGAGATAAGTGAGGGGGGCCACGTGGGGACCACAACCCACCAGGGCGCGCCTGGGGGTCCTGGTGCGCCCAGGTGGGTTGTGCCCACCTGGTGCACCTCCCTCTGATATTATTTGCACCAAAAATTCTTAAATATTCTGAAAAAATATCGTATTAAATTTTCAGAGCATTCTAAAATTTTATTTTTGGGTTATTTTTTATTGCATGGGAAATTCAGAAAACAGACAAAACATGGCATTTTATTTTATAACTAATAAGAACAGAAAAAAAAGGTAGGGATAGAAGGTAGTGCTTACTAAATTCATCAACTTCATACCTCTAAAAAATGATACATTAATAAGGTTGATCAAGTCTTATTAACAACCACTTTCGATTAGCATGAAACCGAAGAACTTTCGTAAATCACTAAGTTACCTCAACGGGGATACGAATGTCCCCAACAATAAGCATTTCATATTTCTTTTTGATAGTAGGTAGAGGTAGTTGAAAACTTCCAATAGTGATTGTCAGAGATTTTTCAATAACATTAATACCATTCACTTGGAATTGTTTCTTCGGAAAGTGCACCGTATGCTCATTAACATTGATATGAAAAGTGACCTTGCTTTTATTGCAATCAATAACAGCCCCTGCAGTATTCAAGAAGGGTCTAACAAGGATAATCGACATGTTGTCGTCCTCGGGCATCTCAAGTATAACAAAGTCAGTCAAAATAGTAACATTAGCAACAACAACGGGCACGTCCTCACAAATACCGATAGGTATGGCAGTTGATTTGTCAGCCATTTGCAATGATATTTTAGTAGGTGTGAGTTTATTCAAATCAAGTCTTTGATATAAAAAGAAAGGCATAACACTAACACCGGCTCCAAATCACATAAAGCAGTTTTCACATAATTTCTTTTGATGGAGCAAGGTATGGTTGGTATTCCCGAATCTCCAAGTTTTCTAGGTACTCCATCTTTAAAAGTATAATTAGCAAGCATGGTGGAGATTTCCTCTTCCGGTATTTTTCTCTTATTGGTGATGATGTCTTTCATGTACTTTCCATAAGGAGGCATTTTCAAGATGTCAGTCAAGCGAGTACGCAAAACGACTGGCCTCAGCATTTCAGCAAAGCGTTCAAAGTCTTCATCATCTTTATTTTTAGTTGACTTAGGTGGAAAGGGCATAGGTTTTTGAACCCACGGTTCTCTTTCCTTACCATGTTTTCTAGCAACAAAGTCTCTTTTATCATATCTTTTATTCTTGAGTTGTGGGTTATCAAGATCAACTACTGGTTCTATCTCAACATCATTGTCTGGTTCTTTATTATTTGTTTGAGTATTTTCATGAACCTCATCATTATATTTTTCATTATCAGAAGGTGAGTGTTCGCTACCAGATTGAGTTTCAGCATCAGAAATAGAAACTTCAATATCATTATTAGGAGGTTTTTCTACTTCAGGTTCACTAGAGGCATGCAAAGTCCTATCATTTCTCTTCTTCTTTTTATTTTTAGAATGACTACGTGCATCAGTGTTAACTCTTTGAGAGTCTTGTTCAATTATTTTCGGGTGTCCCTCAGGATAAAGTGGTTCCTAAGTCATCCTACCTCCTCTAGTCATTACTCTAACAGCATGATCATTGATATTATTATTCATTTCATCTAGCAACTCTCTTTGAGATTTAGCAACTTGTTCTAACTGAGTTTGAACCATAGAAGCACGCTTCCCCACACCTCTAACATAATTTGAGATTCTAAATAACAAGTCACTCAAGCGAGCAATCATATCAGAATTGTATTTCAATTATTTCATAACATTTGCATTGAAGTGATCTTGCTTTCTAATATAATTTTCAAACTCATAAAGGCATTGGCTAGGGTGCATATTGTGTGGATTATCACTATCACTGAATTTCATTAGAGAATTTACCTCTACCACCTTAGGCAGTGGTGGTGTATTAAGCCCATGTATTTCTTCAATAGGAGGTAAATTTTTGACATCCTCAGCTTTAATACCTTTTTCCTTCATAGATTTCTTTGCCTCTTGCATATCTTCAAGACTGAGATATAAAATACCCCTCTTCTTCGGAGTGGGTTTAGTCGGTACTTCAGGAAGAGTCCAATAATTTCTCAATATGTTATTCAATAATTCTTCAGCTTGTCCAATAGTTCTTTCCCTGAAAACACAACCAGCACAACTATCTAGGAAATACCTCGAAGCATCGGTTAGTCCATTATAGAAGATATCAAGTATTTAATTTTTCTTACAAGGATGATCAGGCAAAGCATTAAGCAATTGGAGAGGCCTCCCCCAAACTTGCGGGAGACTCTCTTCTTCAATTTGCACAAAGTTAAATATTTCCTGTAAGGCAGCTTGTTTCTTATGAGCAGTAAAATATTTTTCAGAGAAGTAATAAATCATATCCTAGGGACTACGCACACAACCAGGAGCAAGAGTATTGTACCAAGCTTTAGCATCACCCTTTAATGAGAGCGGAAATAAATTGAGGATATAGTAATAGCGAGTTTTCTCATCATGAGAAAAAAGGGTGGCTATGTCAATCAACTTAGTAAGATGTGCCACAACAGTTTCTGTTTCATAACCATGGAAAGGATCATATTCAACCAAAGTAATTAACTCTGGGTCGACAGAGAATTCATAATCCTTATCATCAATAAAGATAGGTGAAGTAGCAAACTTAGGATCACATTTCATTCTAGCATTCAATGATTTTTCTTAATACTTGCATAATAGTTTCTCTAGATCATCTCTATCCTTACAAGCAAGAATATATCTAGTTGCTTCCTCACCCATAACATAACCTTCTGGTACCTTTGGCAATTCATATCTAGGAGGGCTAGTTCTAGTAGGTGTTTCAAGATTTTCAGTTTCAAGCTCATCATCAGTTTCAACAATATCATGTTGTCTTACTCTAGCAATTTGTTCATCAAGAAATTCACCTAGTGGAACATTATCATCAAGCAAGGTACTAGCATCATCATAAAAATCATTCATAGCAGAAGGAGCATCATCAATAACTTGCGACATATCAGGATTGATAACATGTGGTGGTGTTGCAAGTTTACTTATAACAGAAGGTGAATCAACAAGTATAGGGGGAAAATCTTAGTCTTAGAATCCTTCAAATTCTTCATAGTGACAATTTCATAATAATCCCAAGTGACTCAACAAATATAGCTATGCTCCCCAGCAACGGCGCCAGAAAAAGGTCTTCATAACCCACAAGTATAGGGGGATCGCAACAGTTTTCGAGGGTAGAGTATTCAACCCAAATTTATAGATTCGACACAAGGGGAGCCAAAGAATATTTGTAAGTATTAGTAGCTGAGTTGTCAATTCAACCACACCTGGAGATTAATAATGTACAACAAAGTGATTAGTAGCAAAGTAGTATGATAGTTTGGTAGCAGTAGCAACAGCAATAGTGATGGTAATAGTGATAGCAGTAATGTCGTAGCAAGTGCAACAGTAACGATAGCAGTAGCGACTTAGCAAGAACAATATAAGATAAATTCGTAGGCATTGGATCAATGATTCGTTGGATGATATTCATCATGTGACAGTCATGACCTAGGGTGGTATGACACTAGCTCCAGTTCATAAATATAATGTAGGCATGTATTCCGTAAATAGTCATACGTGCTTATGGAAAGAACTTGCATGACATCTTTTGTCCTACCCTCCCGTGGCAGCGGGGTACTATTGGAAACTAAGGGATATTAAGTCCTCCTTTTAATAGAGAACCGTAACAAAGCATTAACACAATGTGAATACATGAACTCCTCAAACTACGGTCATCACCGGGAGTAGTCCCGACTATTGTCACTCCGGGGTTGCCGGATCATAACACGTAGTAGGTGACTATAACTTGCATGATCGGGTCTAGAACATGGATATAATTGTGATAACATAAATGGTTCAGATCTGAAATCATGGCACCCGGCCCCAAAGTGACAAGCATTAAGCATGGCAAACTCATCGCAACATCAATCTCAGAACATAATGGATACTAGGGATCAAGACCTAACAAAACTAACTCGATTACATGATGAATATCATCCAACTCCTCACCGGCAAGCGAGCCTACGAAGGAATTAGTCACTCCCGGTGAGGAGCATCATGGAATTGGTGATGGAGAAGGGATGGTGATGACGAAGATTGAAGATCTCCCTCTCCGGAGCTCCAAACAAACTCCAGATATGGCCTGCCGATGACGAACAGGAGACGATGGAGGCTCCGCCTCGTGGAACGTGATAACTCTTTCTCCCTGGTTTTTCTGGAAAAATAGGATTTTATAGTGTCGGTTTCAGGGTCTGCGGGGCCACCAGGTGGGGACAACCCACCTGGGTGCACCTGGAGGGGGGCCTGGTGGGTTGTGCCCACCCACGTGCCCCCCTCTAGTGGTTCTTGGCTCCGGAAATTATCTTTATTTGTATAAAAAATCCTCGCAAAGTTTTGTTCCAATTCAAGAAATTTTATTTCTGCACAAAAAACAACACCATGGTAGTTCTGCTGAAAAAGCGTCAGTCCGGGTTTTCATTCAATTCATGCAAATTAGAGTCCAAAACAAGAGGAAAAGCATTAGGAAAAGTAGATACGTTGGAGACGTATCACGCGCATATGAGTGTACAATGGTCCGAATCCTTTCTATGGTTGCCACGGGCCTCCTTTTATAGATCAGGGGGTCACCACAATGCTAAATCAGTCATTGCATACTGATTAGATAGCAAACAGTGCTATCATGCCTAACTCTGCAGACAGGGCAAAGCGCATTAAATGCGCCGCTTAGCGTCACATCTTGGCCTGCCCGGCAAGCCTTGCCGGGCTGTTCCACCACCTTTTTGTCTGTCTGCTTGACACGTCTCTGGACGGGTGTCACTTGGTGGTGATTTCCTTCAGAAGTGGCTGTCATGTGTCAAGGAACAGCCACTTAGTCACTTGGGGGCTTGACACCGCACTGATTGATGACTTGCATCGCTGTGGAGCCTTGGCGGGGTGATCCGCCCTCGGTGTTCCTGGCAAGCTTGCCAGGGTAGTCCTGAGACTTATCTCTGGAGGAACCTCTACCTCGCCAGGCTCGCCTACCCGGCAAGGGAGGCTTTCCCTTAGTGATATCTTGTTTCCTTTGGCTTGACTTGGTCTTCTTTATCCGCCCTAGCTATGATTCCTCAAAGGGCTAATCTTTCTGCTAGGCCTCGTCTTGGATATTGCAATCTTGCCGGGCCGGTGGTTTGCTGTCCGCGCACAAGTCAGGTGGAAACATACACCCCTGTTTATGTACCCCGACAGAAGCCCCCGGGCCTGAGCCATACGTGTCGCTGGGCACATTGGGTGAGGCCCTAAACAGTGCACGGACAATTGGCGAGAGAGTGTTGTGTGTGCAGCGGTTTGTCATGATAACCAGTCAATCCAACATCCACTTCGCGTAATTACCGCAGGTCATGGGGTAGTGGGACTGCAGAAGTTAATGTGAAACAGTAACTTCTGAAGAGTCGTGCCCTCCCTCATATCTTTTCCCTTAAGAGGAAAAATTGCGGAGGGGCACTGCTCATTCGTCGTCCCCTATGCTCCTCGATGATCTTCTTCCGCAAGCCAAACAACTGCCCTTCCTCCTCGTCCGCGCTCGCCACAGATCTCTTTCTAGCTTCCTCCCCCATTCCCGCCGTAGCTCGAAGAGATGGGGAAGAAGCCCGCTGCCCCAAAAGGGAAGCGCGCAACTGCCGCGCAGGAGACGGACGCCGGAGGAAGCAAGAAGAGAACGGCGGAGCTGGACAAGAAACAACAGGGAGACGTGGTCTTCTTCCCGTTGAATCTGGATGGCGACGTTTTGAAGGCAATGTACATGGGGGAGGGAGGTTCCGAAGGGGCATGGCGCACCCAAAGTTCTGGCGAAGGGGAAAGAGGACCCGCCAGATTCATATCGATTCTTCTGTGCATACTTCATTTGTGGTCTCTGTCCCCCCTTATTGGATTTCTTTGAAGCCATGATGATGATCTATGGATTTCACCTTCTTGATTTCACGCCGAATGCAATGGCGTGCATGGCGATCTTTGCCCATTTGTGCGAGAACTTTGTCGGGGTTGCCCCCAATGTCGACTTTTTCAGGCACTATTTCGTCCCACGGGTGGAAAGCAAGGTCCACAGCTCCGGGAATATAAGTTGGATGCCTCGGGTGGCGAGGGAGAATTGGGGCTACCTCCCTGGCCTACAGTGTGGCAGATGGGAGGAATGGAGGGGAGATTGGTGCTGGATCCAAGATGAGGAAGCCCCAGACTTCTGCCAGGCATGGGAAGAGATTGTCGTGCGGGACAATGTGTGGAACGAATTTGGCCTCACGATGACAGGCTTCGCCCAGCAATAAACAGGATCACCCACTTAAAGGCTGCCGGGCTGACCATCAGGCATGTGGGGGCCGAGTTCCTCCGACACCGCATTGCGCCTCTGCAGAAGAGGGACAAACCCACCTGGCTGTATGGAGATACTGCGGATAGGATGAGGTTCCTTCTTGGTCTGACCAACAATCTGTCGGTCTATGGCCATGACTGGTTGTGCGAACAACTGTTCAGCGTCCTAGGGTCGTTCAAGTTGCCGGCAAGCATCATCCCACTGAACGTCAACTCCGCCCGGGATCAGATCCTGAAATGGATGCCAGATTGCAATGCTCAAGGAGTTTCAGGTGATTGGCGGTTACCCACGCTCGATGAAGAGCTCATGTGGTCCTATAGCTTGGTGGAGAAGGCTACCAGGGTGGAGACCAACATGTACAAGCGCACTTCCAAGGTGGAGGAGGCGTATATCAGGAGGTGGCTCGAGGAAGATAGGGCACTTCGAGCCGCCGCAAAGGCAAAGGTCGGGAAGGCAGCGAAGGAGAAGGGGGAGTTTCAGGACGAAGGCTCCTCCCACTGCAGGGACGAGGCGCAAGCCATAGAGGAAGCTACTGGGGAAGATCCTGCCGTGAGCGAGCTTGCCGAGAACGGACATGCCGGGCAAGAGCGTACCGGGGACGAGCCTTCCGGGATTGAGGCTCTATACACAACAGCGGCAGAGGCCCAGGAGGAACATGAGGCTGAGGAGGCGGAGGAGCCCGAGGAGGAGTGGCTTGCGGCAGGCCCTCACGCCCCTGAGCAAGTCTGTAACATCCCAAAATTCTAAATTTTTGAATGTTATAATAAATAGATAGATTTGATTGTTTGTTTGATTGTGGTGTGATTGATTGAGTGAAATTCGAAACTTTTTGAAAGTTAAATCAGAGGGAATAAAAGGACTTTCCCAAACTTTCACTTTGCTTTTATGATCTCTGTGAATTCAAATTCTTTTCAAATACAAAACCCTAGAGAGAAGATGACATGACTTCTTCCATTTTAAATAAATGAAAAGGGTTTTTGAAAATATTTGAATTTCACTTGGAAATATTTCAAATTCAGAAACTTCAAGCAACTCAATGATTTTCATGAGAGAAGATAAAATGACTTCTTCAAAACATATGAAATATGAGTTGGAAGTTTAAATGAAATCCAATTTAAAGTCCTATTGAAATTATTTTTGAATTTGGAGTTATTTGGATTTTATTCAAATAATTTTTCTCCAAAAATAAAATATATGGAAATTAGGGTAAAATGATTCCCTATCAGAAAATTGGAGAGAAATAAATTTGAATTAATTTTGGTATTTTTAAAATTATTTTTATTGGATTTTATTAGAGCAGTAGCACTCTTTGCTTTATTTGAATTATTGAGGATTTTATTTGATGTTAGAATAATGTTCATATTGTAGAAAATCTTTTTCTGCAAATTTTGATATATTATATGCCTATATAATATTTTATTTTATTTTCGTTTTATTTTCTTTTCCTCTCTGTTTGTTTTTTTAACTTTCCCCAACTGGGCCGGCCCAGCTCCAGCCAGGCCAAGGCCCAGTTTGCCTCCGCCTTCCCCGAGTGCGGGAGACCGGCTCCCGCACGGACACGTCGCCGCTGGAGTCCCGGCCGGATTCCTCCTCCGCCTCGACCCCTTCCCCACGGCACCCCGTCGCCCCCCCTCTAGTTAAGCCGCCGCCCCCTCTCTCTTCTCTCTCCTCGCCGCCGTCACGATCGCAGATCTCGCCGCCCTTACGCTGCAAACCGCCGCCGCCCGCAGTTGCTCGCCGCCGATGCCGCACTTCGCCTCTGCTTCGCCGTTGCACGCCGCCGCCTTGCCGCGCCGCACCGCCGCTGCCCACGTAGCCTCCGCCCGCCGACGCCGCTGCCGCCGCCGCGCCGGAGCTCGCTGCCCTTGCTGTAGCCCCGCGCCATCTCGCCGGAGTTAACCGCCGTCGTCGTGTAGAACCGCTGCCGAACCGGTAATAAAACCGATCCGGTTTTCTTCGGTTTTCTCTTGGTTTAGTTTTTTTCTAGTTAGTTTAGTTATTTTACGATCGTTCTCTGTTTAGGTAGATCTAGCGAACGATTTCGTTCGATAGCGTTCTGTAACGAACGTTCGCTATTTAAATTTTTCTTTTTCTATTTATTTTACACCACAGACATATTCGTAATTAGTTTTCTTACCGTTGAGTCCCTGCTTTTCAAACGACCCCATCTTTTTGCCCGTTAGTCCAAATCCAATGAAACCAACGCCCACATCTTCGTTATGATCTCATCTATCCAGATAATCAACTTAAACATGTTTTTGAAATTTTAAAATTTGAATTCAAACAGATTTGTATTCAAACTTCTTTTGATCATAACTTGAGTTTTATAACTCCGATTTAGTTGATTCCTTTTGCAAATCGAAGCTCTTGACCTAAACTTTCTGATAAGGCCAAATTCACATAATTTTGGTACTATTAGAAATTGTTTTATGTTGCAAGAGTTATTTGCTTGGTTTTGATGTGTTCCGAATTGTCTTTTTCGTTCTTCCCGATCTTTAGAGTGATTGCTTATGTGTGGTTACTATTGCTTGCCTACGATAGATTGACCGGAGTGTGACGAGTAGAACTATCAGGATTTTTGAGTGCGAATCATCTTCATCAACAGTACAGGCAAGTTCACACTTTGATCATATCCCTTTCATACCCAGTTTTTATGCATTAGTTTCACCCTCAAACATTGCATGGTTAGGAATTGATAAGATGTGGGTATTGGGAAGTAGTTGATGAGGTAGGAACCTATTGCCCTGCATTCAAACCTTGGGAGTTACTATTACGTTATGCTTATATTGCAATGTTATGCTCGTAGACGTGGATTGGGTTTTGAGAGTATTCCATGACAGATGTGAGGTTGTTAATTAATGGTTCAACTTAAGGTGGCAACTTTAATACACATCTGGGTGGATTGAGGCACCTGGGGTACCTAGTGATTGCCTGTATTTTTTGGAAATCCCGAGGTACCGTGTGATTCTCCTATGGACCGCCACCCAAGCTCAAAGGGATCATGAGATTATTCATACTAGAAACTTCCGTGTGCAGCCACAAGCTATTATGGGCTCTAGCATAGTTGATTAAGTCATGTGAACTCTTACAGTGGTAGACTAGCAGATGTAGGGGATGTAGGTGGTACGGTCTACCCATCGTAAGGTGCTAACGCTTCCGAAAGACTATGTCTCGGTCATCCATTTCTCAAACACCTTGTAGTGCGAGAAATCCAACGGAGGAGATCGAGTCTTGTGGGTAAAGTGCGCAAACCTCTGCAGAGTGTATAAACTAATCATGGTTAGCCGTGTCCCCGGTTATGGACATCTTGAGTATCTGGTTCTTGGATTATCATGTTGATCTCATCATGTTACTTAATTTAATTTGATTGGGTATAATCACATTTCTTAATTGGGATTGAGTTGGGTGAACCTTCTCAATGTTTAACAACCACCATGATAGTTAAATAAAATTTATTCCTTTCCAGTAGGGAAAAATTGGCTTTTCGCAAAACTGTAACCATAGAGCTTTCCACCAGCCATATATGCATGTAGTGATAGCATTTATCATGTTCATTACTCTCATGTGTTATCTTGCCAGTACATTCAATGTACTGACCCATTTCGGGCTGCAACGTCTCATGTTGCAGGATTCTTACGATGAGTAAGTGATGCGTTAGGGTTACGATTTCTACACTCAACTTTGCCGTTGGTGTTGATGGGAATCCACAACCTTGTTGTTACTTCCGCTATTTGGATTGAGGTAATAGTATTTACGTTATTTTATACATGTGATTTACCTCTGTTATAAATCTTCGAGTACTGTGTGTGTCAGCATACCGATCCAGGGATGACACTTAAGCACAGAGACTTGACCGTCTGAGGTCGGGTCGCTACAAGATGGTATTAGAGCACATGTTGACTGTAGGACGTGACCCTAGAAACTGGAAGCCCATAGGAAAAGATTTTTCTCTACAACTTTCTTTTCAAAAAGATCTCTTACCTCTCTTCTCTTCTAAGCTTATTCAAATATTCCCTTTTAGTGAGTCTATACCCCTTTCCCCTTTTGACCACAAAGACTCGACTGATGAGACCACTCCAAGAAGGACAAGATATCGGACAACCAAGACCACCTCGGAATGAAGAGTGTTTTACCGAGAAATAGTTATAATTGGAACTACAACGGTTGAAGACTCCGAAGACTAGGAGAATTTGAAGGCTCTGAAGAATTTCCAGATTGGTATAGGGAGGCTACCCTTATGGATTTTGTCAGACTATGGAAGCCGTAAATACCCAAGATCAAGGTGTATCGGAGAAAGACCGGAACATGGAGCTTAAGAATCCAAAGTTTTGTAAGAAAACCCTAAGGCAGGAGATATCAACTATGGAATTAAAGCTCATGGCAGTAACATGGGCATAGACACGGCTATCCATGATGTTATCGCCCGCTTATGCTATTGTCACCGTGCCGAGTTAAGCATGCATATGCATGGAAGGATTGGATGGTAGGAGGCTGATGGAGCACCTATCAGCAAGATGAAGTTCTAACCTTAGCCGGTGTATCACCAGGATCTGGAGTGTTACATCAAGAAGTTAAGATGGACCTACAAGAAGCAGTATTTGATAAGGAAGCGTTTCGTGAAGAACTCAGGACCCAGAAGCTGAAAGTAGCCAAGCTAGAGGAGCAAAACCTTGAGACATCAAAGATTTGTCAGGAACTGAAGGGCAGCAGAACTATGGTTCATGCCAAGGATGTTGAAATCCAGAAGTTTGGGACGCAATTATTAAAGGACGCCACGAGAGACTTCGCGTCAATAGAGAGGATCTGGCAAAAGGACTTGTGAAAGACAAGCATGATCGAAAGAAGCCATCGGAGACATGAACAAGACTTAAAGGGTTTGATGGCTTTGAAGATTTATTGACCTTTAGAAGACCAAACCCGGTTATATACCTACGCTAGATGTGACGTTTGTGAGCTGTCATTTGTTTGATGTTTTCCGACAGCCACAAACAAAATCTGCCTTTTCAAAACTTTTGTTTGTATTGTGTGCATCCCTCTCTCTCTTTCTCTTATCCCACCCCAAAACCCATGGACCCAATAGAGGATGAATGGAGATGAACCCATATTTTTTTCTGGACCGATGATTCAATTGGAGATGGACCGATGGATTCAGAACATGGAAGGTCATATGAAGAATAACACTATAGCCGGAAAGGATATGACCCAGCATGCTCTTCAATGCTTTGTAATAGTTGCTGCTACTTGGTGGAGGATGTACCAAACCATCAATGGATGGCAAAGAGTAACCACTTGGGAAGAATTTAAGCTGACTCTGCAAAGATCTCGTCTTGTGTCCCAGAAATTGAGGCCTTATGGAAAGGATATGAAGAAACCTTGTTCATACAAGCTTTGTGGAGAAATAGGACACAACCATAAAGAAAACAAGGACGAATACCCTCATAAGCGGGGGATTACCAAAGGAGTTAGTCGAGGATCTCAGGGAACTTCGGTAGGAGATTGTTCCCAAAGGTTTTGTTGCAGCAATGGAAGTTCAGTCTACATTGTTGGGAAAAAATTGTGAAGCTCAGAAGTATGACAAAGAGATTGCTGAGATAAAAGAGAGGATGAGCAAAGGAAAGGCCAAGGGTTTTCGTAAGTATGAGCACGACACCTTATGGTTCGAGGACTGTGTATATGTTCCCAATAATGCAAAGATCAGGAAGTAAATACTTCAGGAGGCTCATGACTCACCATACTCGATTCGCCCTAGAAACACCAGGATGTATTTGGATTTGAAGGAGCGTTTCTGGTGGACTGGTATGAAGAAGGATATTTTGGAGTATGTAGTCGTAGGTGATGTATGCCAGAGAGAGTAAAAGCAAAGCATCAGAAGCCAGCAGGGTTACTACAGCCTATGCCGATACCCGAATGGAAGTAGGATAAGCTTGGCATGGATTTCATTACCGGATTTCCCAGAACCTGAACGGGATATGATTCTATCTGGATAGTAATTGATTCGCTTGACCAAAGTGGCTCACTTTATCCCAGTAAAAAAAACACCTATACAAGTGCGAAGTTGGCCAAGATATATTTGACCAGGATCGTATGTCTGCATGGAGTTCCGAGGACCATCGTATCAGATAGAGGAACACAGTTTACCTCAAAGTTTTGGAATCAGCTGCAGCACACTTTGGGTATTAGGCTAGTGTTCAGTACAGCCTTTCATCCGCAGACAGATGGATAGACCGAGAGAGTCAATCAGATTCTGGAGGACATGTTGAGAGCGTGTGCGCTAGTTTATGGATCTAGTAGGGATGATAATCTACCTTACGCGGAGTTCTCATACAACAACAGTTACCAAGCCAGTTTGAAGATGACCCCTTTTGAAGCTTTGTATGGGAGAAGGAGCCAGACACCGTTGATGTGGGATGAAGTTGGAGTCCGTCGGTTGTTTGGACCAAATGTGATCAAGGAGTCAGAAGAGAATGTTAAGTTGATTCGAGATAGACTGAAGGTAGCTCAGTCCTGGCAGAAGAGTTATGCAGACTTAAAAACACAAGGAGGTAGTCTATGAAATTGGAGACAGAGCATGTCTTCATGTGTCCCCTCTGCGAGGAGTTAAACTATTTGGAGTTAAGGGAAAGTTAGCCCCGAGATTTGTAGGACCATACCGAGTTTTGGAGCATATGGGAGAAGTGGCCAACAAGTTGGAGTCACCCAAAGGACTGTCAGGAGTTCATGATGTGTTTCACGTTTCCCAGTTGAAGAAGTGCCATGCAGAGATGGCCAATATTCCCCTGTAAGGACGCTTGACCCTGGAAAGGATAATGATGTTCCACGAAGTGGAGTATGGACCTCATAAGTATACGTTTTATCTCGATATGTGGGATACCCCAAGAATATGAAGGGATGGAGTACTATTGGATATAAAGGAGGTATAATGTTGGTAATATGGAGCAATTGTAACTCCATGATGAGTCTGAGTAATCACGTCTTAGTTTGGTGCCAATAGAAGGAAAAAAACGATACAATTGGATGGATTTTAAGTATGCCAGGAAGTTGGATGTTGGGATAATGATCAGTTGCCCGATGATGAGTTCAAGGTTTACAAGTGATGAGATGGGTCATAACCCACAGGCCCCAGGACCTGCCAAGAAGCAAGCACCCTCTTGCTGAAGGAGAAACCCTGGAAGAAGATACGCCTTTATTCGATAGACGATTTTATAGGAGTAACGCTAAACCTGAGAGTTGTGAAGGAACGATAGATGTTTGTTTGGCTTGCAGAATCCACGGATTATCCGAACTTGGTTCGTTGACAAGAGAAATTCTGCAATGCTTGTGAGGATGACCGAGTGTTAGAATGCGAGATTCGATAAACCATATACAAGGTAATGATTTGGGTGAGGGATGGATTGATGACCATACCGACTTACTCTTATTATTCGCCTTGCTATACGGGATGGTAAATCTGGGTGACTTACCCATAGTAGAGAGACGACGATCAAAACCTTGTTTGAACCTTAGAATGGTATAGCAATTTTTCCCCTGTACAAGGCAGGTGCTGCCAATCGTAGGATATACGGTGAGGTTCAACCCAGACCCATTTCCTGCAGGAGAAACCATAAATTGCTGACCGCCATGAGATATCGATAGTTGTTTAGTATTGGCACCAAGCCCGTCAGCTAAGAAGACCCCGCCTTGGTATAACCTTACCAAGATGAAAGGACAGAAGTATTGAGGAAAAGGTTATGCCACTACTGGAAGAGCTCAGATAAGGAATTACCCTGAAAATCTGAGAAGATCGACACTGCCAACAAATAAGGATGGATTATAAGAGTTTTGATGGAACCGTAACCATGCTTCTAACGGTAGTAGCACCCCAGACCCCCTGTGATGATCGATGGATTTTGAGAAGACCCCAAGCCTAACCTAATTCTTTCTAGCCTCTCCGAATCTCGAGGACGAGATTCATTTTAAGGGTGGTAGGTTTGTAACATCCCAAAATTCTAAATTCTGGAATGTTATAATAAATAGATAGATTTGATTGTTTTGTTTGATTGTGGTGTGATTGATTGAGTGAAATTCGAAACTTTTTGAAAGTTAAATCAGAGGGAATAAAAGGGCTTTCCCAAACTTTCACTTTGCTTTTATGATCTCCGTGAATTCAAATTCTTTTCAAATACAAAACCCTAGAGAGAAGATGACATGACTTCTTCCATTTTAAATAAATGAAAAGGGTTTTTGAAAATATTTGAATTTCACTTGGAAATATTTCAAATTCAGAAACTTCAAGCAACTCAATGATTTTCATGAGAGAAGATAAAATGACTTCTTCAAAACATATGAAATATGAGTTGGAAGTTTAAAAGAAATCCAATTTAAAGTCTTGTTGAAATTATTTTTCAATTTGGAGTTATTTGGATTTTATTCAAATTATTTTTTCTCCAAAAATAAAATATATGGAAATTAGGGTAAAATGATTCCCTACATCAGAAAATTGGAGAGAAATAAATTTGAATTAATTTTGGTATTTTTAAAATGATTTTTATTGGATTTTATTAGAGCAGTAGCACTGTTTGCTTTATTTGAATTATTGAGGATTTTATTTGATGTTATAATAATGTTCATATTGTAGAAAATCTTTTTCTGCAAATTTTGATATATTATATGCCTATATAATATTTTATTTTATTTTCGTTTTATTTTCTTTTCCTCTCTGTTTGTTTTTTTAACTTTCCCCGACTGGGCCGGCCCAGCTCCATCCAGGCCAAGGCCCAGTTCGCCGCCGCCTTCCCCGAGTGCGGGAGACCGGCTCCCGCACGGACGCGCCGCCGCCGGAGTCCCTGCCGGATTCCTCCTCCGCCTCGACCCCTTCACCACGCCACCCCCTCGCCCCCCCTCTATTTAAGCCGCCGCCCCCTCCTCTTCTCTCTCCACGCCGCCGCCGCCCTCGCAGATCTCGCCGCCCCCACGCTGCAAACCGCCGCCCCCGCAGTTGCTCGCTGCCGGTGCCATGCTTCGCCTCTGCTTCGCCGTTGCAGGCCGCCGCCTTGCCGCGCCGCACCGCCGCTGCCCGCGTAGCCTCCGCCCGCCGACGCCGCTGCCGCCACCGCACCGGAGCTCGCCGCCCTCGCCGGAGCCCCGCGCCATCTCGCCGGAGTTAACCGCCGTCGTCGTGTAGAACCGCTGCCGAACCGGTAATAAAACCGATCCGGTTTTCTTCGATTTTCTCTTGGTTTAGTTTTTTCTAGTTAGTTTAGTTATTTAACGATCGTTCTCTGTTTAGGTAGATCTAGCGAACGATTCCGTTCGTTAGCGTTCTATAACGAACGTTCGATGTTTAAATTTTTCTTTTTCTGTTTGTTTTACACCAGGGACATATTCATAATTAGTTTTCTTACCGTTGAGTCCCTGCTTTTCAAACGACCCCATCTTTTTGCTCGTTAGTCCAAATCCAATGAAACCAACGCCCATGTCTTCGTTATAATCTCATCTATCCAGATAATCAACTTAAACAGGTTTTTGAAATTTTAAATGTTGAATTCAAACATATTTGTATTCAAACTTCTTTTGATCATAACTTGAGTTTTATAACTCCGATTTAGTTGATTCTTTTTGCAAATCGAAGCTCTTGACCTAAAATTTCTGATAAGGCCAAATTCACATAATTTTGGTACTATTAGAAATTGTTTTATGTTGCAAGAGTTATTTGCTTGGTTTTGATGTGTTCCGAATTGTCTTTTTCGTTCTTCCCGATCTTTTGAGTGATTGCTTATGTGTGGTTACTATTGCTTGCCTATGATAGATTGACCGGAGTGTGACGAGTAGAAAACTATCAAGATTTTTGAGTGTGAATCACCTTCATCAACAGTACAGGCAAGTTCACACTTTGATCATATCCCTTTCATACCCAGTTTTTATGCATTAGTTTCACCCTCAAACATTGCATGGTTAGGAATTGATAACATGTGGGTATTGGGAAGTAGTTGATGAGGTAGGGACCTATTGCCCTGCATTCAAACCTTGGGAGTTACTATTACGTTATGCTTATATTGCAATGCTATCCTCGTAGACGTGGATTGGGTTTTGAGAGTATTCCATGACAGATGTGAGGTTGTTAATTAATGGTTCAACTTAAGGTGGCAACTTTAATACACATCTGGGTGGATTGAAGCACCTGGGGTACCCAGTGATTGCCTGTATTTTTTGGAAATCCCGGGGTACCGTGTGATTCTCCTATGGACCGCCACCCAGGCTCAAAGGGATCATGAGATTATTCATACTAGAAACTTCCGTGTGCAGCCACAAGCTATTATGGGCTCTAGCATAGTTGATTAAGTCGTGTGAACTCTTATAGTGGTATACTAGCAGATGTAGGGGATGTAGGTGGTACGGTCTACCCATCGTAAGGTGCTAACGCTTCTGAAAGACTATGTCTCGGTCATCCGTTTCTCAAACACCTTGTAGTGCGAGAAATCCAACGGAGGAGATCGAGTCTTGTGGGTAAAGTGTGCAAACCTCTGCAGAGTGTATAAACTAATCATGGTTAGCCGTGTCCCCGGTTATGGACATCTTGAGTATCTGGTTCTTGGATTATCATGTTGATCTCATCATGTTACTTAATTTAATTTGATTGGGTATAATCACGTTTCTTCATTGGGATTGAGTTGGGTGAACCTTCTCAATGTTTAACAACCACCATGATAGTTACATAAAATTTATTCCTTTCCAGTAGGGAAAATTTGGCTTTTCGCAAAACTGTAACCATAGAGCTTTCCAGCAGCCATATATGCATGTAGTGATAGCATTTATCCTGTTCATTACTCTCTTGTGTTATCTTGCCAGTACATTCAATGTACTGGCCCGTTTCGGGCTGCAACGTCTCATGTTGCAGGATTCTTACAACGAGTAAGTGATACGTTAGGGTTATGATTTCTACACTCAACTTTACCGTTGGTGTTGATGGGAATCCACAACCTTGTTGTTACTTCCGCTATTTGGATTGAGGTAATAGTATTTATGTTATTTTATACATGTGATTTACCTCTGTTATAAATCCTCGAGTACTGTGTGTGTCAGCATACCGATCCAGGGATGACACTTAAGCACAGAGACTTGACCGTCTGAGGTCGGGTCGCTACATAGTCTTGGACTAGTGCCCTCGCAGGCGGGTTGCCAACCGGGGAGCGGCGGTTCCCGATCCTGCGCATGCCGCCAAGAAGGTGAAGAAGATTACCTCCTAGAGCAACAAGCAGGATGTGCTGCGTCGGCAGTCCTCCCGCCTCGCCGGGGCTAAAACCCCTCCCGCCAAGCAATCTGCTGCTGCGGGAGTTGACTCCAGCTCCCAGTCCGGCTCAAGCTCCTCGCAGAACTCATCCTCGTCGGAGCCCCCTGCGCCTCAGCAAACCCCAAAGCTACTGGGAAGTTCCATTCCCCCGACCCAGAAGAGAGGCTGGGCGCCCTCACACCCATTGAGTTTGAGTTGAACTCCATTCTCATCGATGAAGAGTAAGACGAACAATCCCCTTTCCTTGAAGTAGTTCGAGTGTGCTTGCTTGCTCTTGTTGACTGGTCTTTTGCTTGCTGCCTTTGTTAGGGAGGAGGAGGAGGAGACGGAGACTCTCATCCACCGGTCCAAACGGCTCAAGCGCGCGGAGCCGCCGAAGACTGTGGAGGGCACAGGCCTAGCGGGGAGCAGCATGAACGACCCGACACCAAGCCCCCAACTCAGCCCCCGGCACGAAAGCACGGGATTGGCCCCTCCTGTGGGGAGAGATGCGGAAGAGCTCCCAACCTCCTAGGCTGGAAGAGGAGGAGAGATGGCCCAGGACGAGCCCCTCCAGGAAGGACTTACTCCGCCCGCCGATCGAGTCGAGGAGCCCCCGACGATGGCTTCAACAGGAGAGATTACCCAGGACAATGCCATGGTTGTCGCGGGAGGGGACGGAAATCATGGCCCGACAACTGATGTTGATGGGGAAACTGAGGCCTCCACCCAGCAGACACCTTCGGGTAATTCATCTGTTCTTTTCTCCTTCCTTCTCTCTCTTTTATTTTACCATCTCGCTTCATGCTTCGGGCTTCGCTGACACTTCTGCTTATTGATTTTTTCTTGTCTTCTTCGCTTGCAATCCCTCAGGCCGAAGAGCCTAAACTGCTGGAAGAAGTGGCCAGCATAGGGAGAGATGCCGCAGATAAAGCCGCCAAGATCACCGCCGCGGAGGGATAGAGTCATGCTGCCGGGAGCATTCAGGAGCCCCTGATGGAGACGAAGCAGACCCTTGACGGCGCGCCTGGGGCGGGGACGAAGGTCGAAGAGAAAGTTCCCCTCCAACCCATGGACCCTCTCCCCTGATTTGGTACTATGGCGGGGGCCTCGCAACCACCCTTGAGCCAGTTGGCGCTGGTGCTCGCGCAGCCTGGGCTCGGAGCCCCTGGCTCGTCAGTGGCGATGAGTGCGAAACTTGATGAAGAGCTCCAGCGCATTCTGGCGTCGCTGTATCAAGGGGTCGAAGAGGTCGACGATTCTGTCGCTGTCGCAATGGACTTTTCTTTTATGGAGTCCATGGCGGTAGGCATTAGCGAGATGCAGGGCCGGCACAGCCAGAAATGGCAGGCCTCAAGGAGCAGCGCAAGTCCGCCAACAAGGTAATCCAGCAACTAAGGGACTGTTACCTCTTTAGCGTGCGTTGGTTTTCCCTTGAAGAGGAAAGGGTGATGCAGCAAAGTAGCGTAAATATTTCCCTCAGTTTTTGAGAACCAAGGTATCAGTCCAGTAGGAGACAACACACAAGTCACCTAGTACCTGCACAAACAATCAAGAACCTTGCAACCAACGCGATAAAGGGGTTCTCAATCCCTTCACGGTCACTCGCAAAAGTGAGATCTAATAAAGATAGTAAAGTAAATATTTTTGGTATTTTTGTTGTATAGATTGGAAAGTAAAGATTGCAAAATAGTAAATGAGATGCGATGTAAATAATAGAGATGCAATATAATAAGAAAGGGACCTGGGGGCCATAGGTTTCACTAGTGGCTTCTCTCAGATAGCATGTATTACGGTGGGTGAACAAATTACTGCCGAGCAATTGATAGAAAAGCGCATAGTTATGAAGATATCTAAGGCAATGATCATGAATATAGGCATAACGTCCGTGTCAAGTAGACCGAAACAATTCTGCATCTACTACTATTACTCCACACATCGACCTCTATCCAGCATGCATCTAGAGTATTATGTTCATAAGAACAGAGTAACGCATAAGCAAGATGACATGATGTAGAGGGATAAACTCAAGCCATATGATATAAACCCCATCTTTTTATCCTCGATGGCAACAATACAATACATGCCTTGATGCCCCTACTGTCACTGGGAAAGGACACTGCAAGATTGAAACCAAAGCTAAGCACTTCTCCCATTGCAAGAAAGAACAATCTAGTAGGCCAAACTAAACGGATAATTCGAAGAGACTTGCAAATATATCAAATCATGCATATAAGAATTCAGAGAAGAACCAAATAATATTCATACATAATCTTGTTCATAAATTCACAATTCATCGGATCTCGGCAAATACACCGCAAAATAGTATTACATCAAATAGATCTCGAAGAACATCGAGGAGAACTTTGTATCGAGAATCAAAGAGAGAGAAGAATCCATCTAGCTAATAACTATGGACCCGAAGGTCTGTGGTAAACTACTCACGCTTCATCGGAGAGGCAATGGTGTTGATGTAGAAGCCCTCCATGATTGATTCCCCCTCCGACAGATCACCGGAAAAGGCCCCAAGATGGAATCTCACGGGTACAGAAGGTTGCGGCGGTGGAAAAGTGGTTTCTTGGCTCTCTCTGATCGATCTAGGGTATAAGAGTATATATAGGAGAAAGAATTACGTCGGTGGAGCTACGAGGGGCCCACGAGGGTGGGGGCGCGCCTACCCCCCGGGCGCGCCCTCCTGCCTCGTGGCCGCCTCATGGCGTTCTAGGCTTCAACTCCAAGTTTTCTGGATTGCTTTCGTTCCGAGAAAGATCATCGTGAAGGTTTCATTCCTTTTGGATTCTGTTTGGTATACCTTTTTTGTGAAACTCTAAAATAGGCAAAAAAAGAAACTGGCACTGGGCCTCTGGTTAATAGGTTAGTCCCAAAAGTAATATAAAAGAGCATATTAAAGTCCATTAAACATCCAAAACAGATAATATAATAGCATGGAACAATAAAAAATTATAGATACGTTGGAGACGTATCAAGCATCCCCAAGCTTAATTCTTGCTCATCCTCGAGTAGGTAAATGATAAAAACAGAATTTTTGATGTGGAATGCTACCTAACATAATTATCAATGTAATTTTCTTTATTGTGGCATGAATGTTCAGATCCGAAAGATTCAAGACAACAGTTTAATATTGACATAAAAATAATAATACTTCAAGCATACTAACAAAGTAATCATGTCTTCTCAAAATAACATGGCCAAAGAAAGCTCATCCCTACAAAATTATATAGTTTGGCTTTGCTCCATCTTCGTCACACAAATGTTCAAATCATGCACAACCCCGATGACAAGCCAAGCAATTGTTTCATACTTTAGTATTCTCAAACTTTTCAACTTTCACGCAATACATGAGCGCGAGCCATGGACATAACACTATAGGTGGAATAGAATGGTGGTTGTGGAGAAGACAAAAAAAGAGGAAGATAGTCTCATATAAACTAGGCGTATTAATGGGTTATGGAGATGCCCATCAATAGATATCAATGTGAGTGAGTAGGATTGCCATGCAACAGATGCACTAGAGCTATAAATGTATGAAAGCTCAACAAAAGAAACTAAGTGGGTGTGCATCCAACTTGCTTGCTCACGAAGACCTAGGGCTTTTTGAGGAAGCCCATCGTTGGAATATACAAGCCAAGTTCTATAATGAAAAAATCCCACTAGTATATGAAAGTGACAAAATAAGAGACTCTCTATCATGAAGATCATGGTGCTACTTTGAAGCACAAGTGTGGAAAAAGGATAGTAGAATTGTCCCTTCTCTTCTTTTCTCTCTTTTTTTGGCTTCTTTGGCCACTCTTTTTTTCATTGGCTTCCTTGGCCTCTCTTTTTTTTGTATTTCCTCACACGGGACAATGCTCTAATAATGATGATCATCACACTTCTATTTATTTACAACTCAAGGATTACAACTCGATACTTAGAACAAAATATGACTCTATATGCGTGCCTCCGGCGGTGTACCGGGATGTGCAATGCATCAAGAGTGACATGTATGAAAAAATTATGAATGGTGGCTTTGCCACAAATACGATGTCAACTACATGATCATGCAAAGCAATATGACAATGATGAAGCGTGTCATAATAAACGGAACGTTGGAAAGTTGCATGGCAATATATCTTGGAATGGCTATGGAAATGCCATAATAGGTAGGTATGGTGGCTGTTTTGAGGAAGGATATGTGGTGGGTTTATGGTACCGGCAAAAGTTGCGCGGCACAAGAGAGGCTAGCAATGGTGGAAAGGTGAGAGTGCGTATAATCCATGGACTCAACATTAGTCATAAAGAACTCACATACTTTTTGCAAAAATCTACAAGTCGTCAAAACCAAGCACTACGCGCATGCTCCTAGGGGGATAGATTGGTAGGAAAAGACCATCGCTCGTCCCCGACCGCCACTCATAAGGAAGACAATCAAAGAAACACCTCATGCTTCAAATTTGTTACACAACGGTTACCATACGTGCATGCTACGGGACTTGCAAACCTCAACACAAGTATTTATCAAATTCATAATTAATCTACTAGCATGACTCTAATATCACCATCCTCATGTCTCAAAACAATCATCAAGCATCAAACTTCTCATAGTATTCAACGCACTTTATATGAAAGTTTTTATTATACCCATCTTGGATGCCCATCATATTAGGACTAGTTTTATAGCCAAAGAAAATTACGATGCTGTTCTAAAAGACTCTAAAAATAATATAAGTGAAGCATGAGAGATCAATAATTTCTATAAAATAAAACCACCACCGTGCTCTAAAAAGATATCAGTGAAGCACTAGAGCAAAATTATCTAGCTCAAAAGATATAAGTGAAGCACATAGAGTATTCTAATAAATTCCGATTCATGCGTGTTTCTCCCAAAAGGTGTGTACAGCAAGGATGATTTCGGTAAACTAAAAAGCAAAGACTCATATCATACAGGATGCTCCAAGCAAAGCACATATCATGTGGTGAATAAAAATATAGCCTCAAGTAAAGTTATCGATAGACGAAGACGAAAGAGGGATGTCTTCCGGGGCATCCCCAAGCTAAGGCTTTTGGTTGTCCTTGAATTTTACCTAGGGGTGCCTTGCGCATCCCCAAGCTTAGGCTCTTGCCACTCCTTATTCCAAAATCCATCAAATCTTTACCCAAAAACTTGAAAACTTCACAACACAAAACTTCAACAGAAAATCTCATGAGCTCTGTTAGTATAAGAAAATAAACCACCACTTTAAGGTACTGTAATGAACTCATTATTTATTTATATTGGTGTTAAACCTACTGTATTCCAACTTCTCTATGGTTCATACCCCCCGATACTACTCATAGATTCACCAAAATAAGCAAACAACACACGAAAAAAACAGAATCTGTCAAAAACAGAACAGTCTGTAGTAATCTGACTTGTTCGAATACTTATGGAACTCCAAAAATTCTTAAATAAATTTGTGGACGTGAATAATTTGTCTATTAATCATCTGAAAAAGGAATCAACCTAAAATCACTCTCCAGTAAAAAATGGCAGCTAATCTCGTGAGCGCAAAAGTTTCTGTTTTTTACAGCAAGATCGCAAAGACTTCACCCAAGTCTTCCCAAAGGTTCTACTTGGCACAAACAATAATTAAAACATAAAACCACATCTAAACAGAAGCTAGATGAATTATTTATTACTAAACAGGAACAAAAAGGAAAGAACAAAAATAAAATTGGGTTGACTCCCAACAAGCGCTATCGTTTAACGCCCCTAGCTAGGCATAAAGGCAAGAATAGATCTAGGTATTGTCATCTTTGGTATGCAATCCATAAGTGGCTCTCATAATAGATTCATAAGGCAATTTAATTTTATTCCTAGGAAAGTGTTCCATGCCTTTCTTTAACGGAAATTGGAATCTAATATTTCCTTCTTTCATGTCAATAATTGCACCAATCGTTCTAAGGAAAGGTCTACCAAGAATAATAGGACATGTAGGATTGCAATCTATATCAAGAACAATAAAATCTATGGGCACATAATTCCTATTTGCAACAATAAGAACATCATTAATCCTTCCCATAGGTTTCTTAATGGTGGAATCCGCAATATGCAAATTTAGAGAACAATCATCAAATTCACGGAAACCTAGCACATCACACAAAGTTTTTGGAATCGTGGAAACACTAGCACCCAAATCACATAAAGCATAGCATTCATAATCTTTAATCTTAATGTTAATAGTAGGTTCCCACTTATCATAAAGTTTTCTAGGGATAGAAACTTCTAGTTCAAGATTTTCTTCATAGGATTGCATTAACGCGTCAACGATATGTTTAGTAAAAGCTTTATTTTGATTATAAGCATGAGGAGAATTTAACACGGATTGCAACAAGGAAATACAATCTATCAAAGAGCAATTATCATAATTAAATTCTTTGAAATCCAAAATAGTGGGTTCATTGCTATGTAAAGTTTTGACCTCTTCATTCCCACTTTTATTAATTTTTGCATCAAGATCTAAAAACTCTGAATCATTGGGACGCCTTTTAACTAAAGTTGACTCATCTCCAGTCCCATCTTTATAAAGATTCATATTGGAAAACAAAGATTTAATAGGAGACACATCAATCACTTTTAGATCTTCATCATTATTATTATCTAGATCTTCCGGTTTAGCGGCCATCTTATTAACTAAGGTGGCTTGCTTATCCGAAGTTTGGCCTACTACATTTTCAAGATGAGAAAACTGAGATTTCAAACCATAAAATTCCTTAGACATATCATCGAGCTCTTTATTCATTTACTCCATAAAACTTTTTTGTTCTTTAAGCTCATTTCTGAAGAAATTATTATGCTCAAATTGCAAAGACATAAAGCTTCTAACGTTGTTTTCAATTTCTTCCAACTTTCTAAGGTGAGGATGAACTCCTTTTGGAAGAGCCATCAAAGCAAACAGGCACACTAGCACCTAAGAACACCAGAAGAAAGCAAAAAGAGACGAACAAAAAAAGGGCGAAGAAAAGGCAAAGGTTTTCAAAAATCATTTTAGAAGTGGGGGAGAGGAAAACGTGAGGCGAATGGAAAATAATGTAATGCGAGGGAGAAGAGTTTATGATGGGTACTTGGTATGTCTTGACTTGGTGTAGATCTCCACGGCAACGGCGCCAGAAATCCTTCTTGCTACATCTTGAGCATGCGTTGGTTTTCCCTTGAAGAGGAAAGGGTGATGCAGGAAATTAGGGTAAGTATTTCCCTCAGTTTTTTAGAACCAAGGTATCAATCCAGTAGGAGACAATGCACAAGTCACCTAGTACCTGCACAAACAATCAAGAACCTTGCAACCAACGCGATAAATGGGTTGTCAATCCCTTCACGGCCACTCGCAAAAGTGAGATCTAATAAAGATAGTAAACTAAATATTTTTGGTACTTTTGTTGTATAGATTGGATAGTAAAGATTGCAAAATAGTAAATGAGATGCGATGTAAATAAAAGAGATGCAATATAATAAGAAAGAGACCCAGGGGCCATAGGTTTCACTAGTGGCTTCTCTCAAGATAGCATCTATTACGGTGGGTGAACAAATTACTATCGAGCAATTGATAGAAAAGCGCATAGTTATGAAGATATCTAAGGCAATGATCATGAATATAGGCATCACATCTGTGTCAAGTAGACCGAAACGATTCTGCATCTACTACTATTACTCCACACATCGACCGCTATCCAGCATGCATCTAGAGTATTAAGTTCATAAGAACAGTGTAACGCATTAAGCAAGATGATATGATGTAGAGGGATAAACTCAAGCAATATGATATAAAACCCATCTTTTTATCCTCGATGGCAACAATACAATATGTACCTTGTTGCCCCTACTGTCACTGGGAAAGGACATCGCAAGATTGAACCCAAAGCTAAGCACTTACTCCCATTGCAAGAAAGATCAATCTAGTACGCCAAACTAAACCGATAATTCGAAGAGACTTGCAAAGATATCAAACCATGCATATAAGAATTCAGAGAAGAACCAAATAATATTCATAGATAATCTTGTTCATAAATCCACAATTCATCGGATCTCGGCAAACACACCGCAAAAGAGTATTACATCAAATAGATCTCCAAGAACGTCGAGGAGAACTTTGTATCGAGAATCAAAGAGAGAGAAGAAGCCATCTAGCTAATAACTATGGACCTGAAGGTCTGTGGTAAACTACTCACGCTTCATCGGAGAGGCAATGGTGTTGATGTAGAAGCCCTCCGTGATTGATTCCCCCTCCGGCGGATCGCCGGAAAAGGCCCCAAGATGGGATCTCACGAGTACAGAAGGTTGCGGCGGTGGAAAAGTGGTTTCTTGGCTCCCTCCGATCGATCTAGGGTATAAGAGTATATATAGGCGAAAGAAGTACGTCGGTGGAGCTACGAGGAGCCCACAACGGGGGGGAGCGCGCCTACCCCCCCCCCCCCCCGGGCGCGCCCTCCTGCCTCGTGGCGTTCCAGACTTCAACTCCAAGTCTTCTGGATTGCTTTTGGTCCAAGAAAGATCATCGCGAAGGTTTCATTCCGTTTGGTATTCCTTTTCTGCGAAACTCTAAAATAGGAAAAAAAAACAGAAACTGGCACTGAGCCTCCGGTTAATAGGTTAGTCCCAAAAATAATATAAAAGAGCATATTAAAGCCCATTAAACATCCAAAACTGATAATATAATAGCATGGAACAATCAAAAATTATAGATACGTTGGAGACGTATTAGGGACAAAGGTAGCAAGTTGCGCGACTGGCACGGCAAGCAGTTCCAGGTCCTGATGAGGCAGAATGAGACAATCTCGATTGCGAGGGAGGATGTCATTGCCCGGGAGGCTCGCATGGCGGAGCGCAAGGCGCTTCTGGACGCCAGAGAGCAGGACATCTCTTCTTAAGAGGAGAAGCTTGACGCCACCCTCCGCGCCAAGGACGATGATCTGGAAGCCCTCGTGCAGCAGTGTCACACCCAATATGTGATCCTATCCGAGAGGAACTCGAAGGTCCCACCAAGGATAGAGCCTGAAAGAACATGTGGTGCCCCCATGTTTGGTTTTGGTAATTGACGACAATCTCTATGGACTAATGGTTGCCTTGAGTTATATTTGAAGGTTTTGTCCATAGGCTTTTCTTGGAGTACATGTGTTGGTTTCAAGGAGAGTTTGTGTTGACCAAGGTGCTATTAAGGAATTATCCAAAGATCGGTCATGTGAGAGTTTAGCTTATTGCAAGCATGTCTTGAAGAAGAAGATTGTGTGATCATTCATGTTTACCTTCAAGACATCATCCAAATTAAGAGAGTTGGAAAGATTCTAGGTTGATCAAGACTAAGTCAAGAGTGAATCAAGTTGATCAACTCACAAAGCGTAGAAGATGTACCGAGAGGGATCAAGTGATCCCATGGTATGGTAAGCATTGTCCATTGTGCTTTGTGTACTAACCCATGGTCTATGTGAGAGTTCTATGTGGGGTTAGGTACGTGTTCATGGGCTTGCGTCAAGAGGAATATATCACTCAACCAATGGAGAGGATGACATCAAGTGGTGATCGTCATCAAGATTGCCGGGTGCAAGTTCAAGTGGAGCATCACGAAGAGATCAAGTGCTTGAAGCTTGCCGTCCATTGTGGTGACAATGGACTTGTGAAGATGTGCCGAAGAGTGGCTCACCCATAGTGGACTATGGGGGAGTAATCATCTAGTCTTCATCGAGCCAACGCAACCAATAAAGGTGGTCCAACTTGAGGGAGTCAAGATCGTCATCATCTAGCTCAAGTGGACCATGTGCAAGGCAAAGGTTTTCCCTTGATAGGTTTTCTATTTTACCGGTCTCATGGTGGTAGTTGGGAGACCGGGTTATAGGATCGATAGTCGTACTATCAAGGGGGGCTCTCAAGTGAGTAGCTTGCTCGTATCGTTCGTCGAGAGCTCAAACCATTGCATCCTTGCATCATGTTTCTTGGTTCTTGTTTGGTTCTCTTTGTGAGTCTTAGAGCTTATGGTCATCTTGATGACAAGCTTGAGTTCATCGGAAACGGAGTTTGCATGCGTCTTCTATGATGTTTTCGATGTTGGAGCTTTTACCGGTCTTATCCGAGGAAGGGTTCTGTCGGGTGGTAGGTGCGACATATGCCAACGGGTGGCTTATCATGGTGGGTGCCAGTAAGACGTCGCTGGTGCCTGGAAACGGGATGAGGCGAAGACATGCACGCCGGCGGATCTTACCCAGGTTCGGGGCTCTCCGAGGAGATAACACCCCTAGTCCTGCTCTGCGGGGTCTCCGCATGATCACTAGATCAGGAAGAGTAGCTACAATCGCTCCTAGAGCTGTTGGGTTCAAGGGAGAAGAAGAACAAGGCTAGCTCTTGCTTCCCTCTCTCTATGGTGTGTGTGTAATGCTAAGAAGCCAACCCTTTGCATGGGTGCCTCGGGGGGTTTATATAGGCCTACCCCCCGGGGGTACAATTGTAATCCGGCTGGGGACTGGTCCCAGCCGTCAGTGTCTACGCTCGCCGGCTTCTCCGCCGGCTGTTGGGGCCTGCCGACTGGTGGGTCCCGCCGGCTGCTGGCCTCTTGGTCGACAGGCCGGCCCCACCGCCTCGGGTCTTGTCGGCGGCTACTTACTGTAGCCTCGCCCCTGATGACGAGGGCTTCGTTGAGGTAAGCGTGGCTACAGTGTGCCGCCTCGAGGGCTCTCACTGTAGCCTTACCTCGTCTTGTCTCCTTAATGTGGCACATGCTTCGAGGGAAGGGGTAGCCGGCTTCTGGGGGCCGGCTACGCCCCTGGCCGACTGGGGGAGGCCGGGCCGCCTTCGCGCCTCTCTTTGGCTGAAGGGGCCCGCCGCCCGTGGGCCGTACCGGCGTCTGCCGTGGGTGACGTAGAGGCCAGCATGGCTACAGTGCCGAGCAGGACGGGAGATGGCTGTCCCGTACGGCGTCCTGTGGCCATGCCTGCCTCGGGCTTCGGGGGTAGTGGGCCGTACTGTGGCCACACCCCGTCTTGTCGCCGTTATGTGGGGTAGTTTTGGTGGTTGCGGCCTTGGCCGGCTCCTTGGAGTCGGCGCTCTTCGTGGCCGACTCTGGGGAGTCGGCGTTCTTCATGGCCGGGTCTGGGGAGTCGGCATCCTCTACGACCGGCTTCCTAGAGTCGGCCATCCCGTGGTTATCTTGGGGGGGAGGTTGCTGAGGCTGGGTCGCCTTCTGGGAGTCGGCTTTAGAAACAGCCGACCCGGGAAGGCGGCTCAATGCTTGAAATGCTTGAAGGCCCAAAGGCCTGATAATTTTTTGGAAGAGCCAGGGCAGCTGGTTAGGCTACCCGTGGCCATTTACTCCGACAATAGTCCCCGAAGCTGATTGGGCTTCGAGGTTGGGTAGGAGTCGAGAAGCTCGGTCAGCTTCCTATCTTGACAAGTCGGCCGCTGGGAGCCGGCTTTGGTTAGGCGTGCCGTCTTGGCCAAAAATTCCGGAGTCGGAGGGCGGGAGCTCGCCAGCGCGTGCACCGGGCCGCGGACCGGCCACTTGCCGCCTGCGAACCACGTGGCCTCTCTCGGCCAAAAAGCCTGCCAGCCCACGCGCGCGACGGGACGTCGCCGCAGGGCGGGGGCCCGCCACGTCCACGCCCGGGCCCAGGCGTGGATTCTCTGCAGCCCGAAACCGCCCGCACGTCTCCTTGCGGCAGTTTCGGCACGCCTTTAGGGCGTAATAATCGCGAGGCGTGGGAGGAGTGGGTGCAGTTAATCCCACGTCTCACCCCACGTCCGGCCTCCCCGGCTTCACCTGGCGAAGCTATAAGTAGGGGCAGGGGGAGAGCGGCAGGCTCTCGCACGCTCCCCCTCTTTCCACCATCTTCTTCTTCTTCCTGCTCTTTCTGGCAACAGCGCCTCGCCGCCGCTCTCTTCCACCACTCGTTCCTCCCCCGCCGCGCTCGTTTTCACCATGCCTCCCGCCACGGAGCAGTACGGCGGGGATTGGGACGGCTCCAACGTCCACGAGGATCACGTCGAATTCCTCCGCAAGACGCGGCGGCTGCCCAGCGCGGACAAGGTGGAGGTCCGTCTCGCGCCGGCGAAGGAGAATACGCCGGAGCCGCGGGAGGGCGAGCGGGTGGTCTTCCGCTCACATTTCTTGCGCGGAATCGGCCTGCCTGTGAGCGCCTTCTTCCGCTCTTGGCTCGAGTTCTACCAGCTCCAGCCGCACCACCTCACCCCGAACGCAGTGGTGCTGCTGTCTGCCTTCGTCACCTTGTGCGAAGGCTACCTCGGCGTCCTCCCCACCCTCGAGCTCTGGGGGGAGTTCTTCCAGTCCAAGCTGGGCACGCGCTCGCAGGGCGTGCCGGCTCAGACTGGCGCCTTCATCGCGATGCGGAGGGTGGCTGCCGACAACCCCTTCCCCATCATCACGCTGATCCAGTCGGTGAAGTTATGGCAAAAGTCGTACTTCTACGTCAGGAACATCGCCCCGCAGGGCGACTACGTCAACCTGCCGGCTTACGTAGCCGGCCCACCGGCGGGCAGGCGGCCCCAGTGGTCCTACCGGGCCGTGACTCTGACGCCAGCTGGATCCGCAGCCGTTGCTCGAGTGCGAGCGATGACCCAGTCGGAGGGCTTGACTGGGCCCGACGTGCTGGCTGCCTTCGTCACGCGCCGGGTACTCCCGCTCCAAAGCCGCCCTCATCTGATCTGTCAGATGAGCGGCCAGCTCGATCCAAGCCGGATGTGCACCAAGGACATGCCGCACGAGGAGGTGGCTTATATGGTGAACTACCTCGCGAACTGCAAACTCTCCGAAGAGTGGCAGTTCGGCAAGGAGCCATATAGCCGAGCCAATCTGCCGCCCACGGTATGTTCTCCTTGTCTCTTCTTTTTCTCTTAGCTTTGTCGCCGAGTTCCTTTGGCCGACTCTGATTAGTCGGCTTGTCTTCGACAGAGCCCTCTTCTTCGGCCTGCCGGCGGGTCGGGTGCGGAGCGCCGATTCGTCCCCGACCGGACGCAGCACGACCTGGAGGACCCCGACTTGGGGGCGGCCGCTATGGACGACAACACCGAGCCGGGTGGTGGCCAAGCCGGCTGCGAAGCAGGCGGCTCCGGGCATGGAGTCACCTTCGACGACTGGCCGGACGACGACGAGGCCGAAGTCGCCCCACGCCGTCGGCCGGCATCTGGACACGGCGCGGGTTCCTCCGCTGCACCACCTGGTCGGGGCGGCGGGCAAAAGCGTCGCGCCACCCAGGGTTTGTTCGGCAGTCGGACGAAGAAGCCAAGGGGCGGGGCGGCGGCGACCAGGCAGGAGGAGGCGGCCGCGAAGGCGGCTCGCTTCCGCAAGACGGTGAAGCAACCACAGACGGTGTCGGCGTAAGTTCGAACTCCTTTGTGTACTATTTTTTCTTTCTTTTCTCTGGTGGTTCCTGAATCCTTGTCTTTCTCTCCAAACAACCAGAGCTCCATTGTCGCTTGAGCGGGCGGCTGCCGCCTCCGTCGTTGAGTCGCCGAGGGGGTCTGGGAGCACCACTCGCCGCGTGGACCCCCGTGCCGACCTACAGGAGGCGTCAGAACGGAACGCGCGGGAGGCGCAGGAGGATCGGGAGGCGCGGGAGGCGGAGGCACGGAAGGCGGCCGCCGCCCAGGCGGCGCAGGAGGAGGAGGCGGCGAAGGCGCGCGCCGACGCCGCAGCCAAGGCCCAAGCGGAGGCTGCAGCTGCGGGGACGGCGGAGGGGGCCTTGTTGGTCACCCCACTGCGCGTCGCAGCGCCTGGGGCCCCGGAGCCCTCGCCAGAAGGAGCCGGCGGCGACCAGCCAGGGCTGGAGAGGGACGACGACGTCGTCATCCTGGAGAGGGCGCCGGTGCCGACCCCGCCGACAGGGGCGGCTCAAGGCGGCCGGCCTGATCTGCCGCCTGCGCAGTCGGCGGGGGCCGAGCCGGCCGCAAGGACTGAGCTGGCGGTCCGGATGCTGCCGAGCCGGCGCGCGGGGAAGGCTGCGTCGGAGCCACAGAAGGCCGCGTCGGAGCCGCAGCCGGCCGCGGGCTCCAGCTCGTCGGCCCAGGATGTGGAGGTGGCCAGCGCTACCTCGGGGTGGACGCCGGGCGAAGGGACGGCCGTGATGAACGTGGCCGCGCAGGACGTCCGGACCCGGCTCCAGGCCCAGGCTACGGCGCTGAGGCAGTATACCGACGAGTTCCTTGCGACGCGGGCAGCCATCCGGGTTAGTCTTCTTATCTTGCTTCTTCTTGATCTTGATTTCTTCCGTGGGGGCGCGTCAGCGCACCCACTGGGTGTAGTCCCCGAGTTCCGAGTCGGCTGCTGAGCAGGCGGCTTGGAACTTCTTAGTGGATTTGGCTTTGCTATTCTTGTTCTTACTTCGATCTTCTGTCTATCTTGCAGGACTACCACAATCTTCGTGCGGCCGCCTTCAACTCCTAGGCTCGGGAGCTGACCCAGAAGACCGCCGACCTTACTGAGAGCCGAGGTAAGTGCTTTGTTCTTTATCTCACGTGGGGGCGCGTCAGCGCACCCACTGGGTGTAGTCCCCGAGATTCAGGCCGACTGCTGAGCAGTCGGGTCGGATCTTCCTTGACGACTTCCTCTTATTGTTTCTTCTTTTTCTGCCGTCTCTGCAGCGGCCAACGCCGGTCTGAGGGCACAGCTGGGAGAGTCTCAGACTACCCTTCGTGCCAAGGATGCCGAGCTCGCCGCCTTGGTGCAGGAACGTGACCGCCTGGCCAAGAAGCTGGCCGACCAGGAGGAGGACCACAAGGCGGCTCTGAAGGCGGTGCAGGACCGCAAAGCCGCCCTCCAGGCCGAGTACGAGACGGAGGCGGCTAGTTGGGCTGAAGCAAGGCAAACTCTGATCACTGGCTATGGTCAGATCGAGGATCTGGTTGACGGTAAGCCGCCTACTTCTTCGCCCTTTCTAGCCGTCTGCCGCTTTTGCCTCGTTTTCTGAGTCGGTGTTTTCTCTTCTTTCTCTTTCTTTCTTGCCCAGAGTACTTCCCTGGCTACTCTACCGCCGCCAACCAGATCATCGAGGCCCGCCGCCAAGCACGAAGGCAGGCTGGCTTCGAGATTTCGCCAACCGCTGGCCGTTCGCTGGAGGAGCAGCTCTTGGCGATCCAGGCCAGTCTCCAGCCGGCTCACCGACTGCTCCGCCGTCTTCAGCGCGCTGGGGCGCAAGTATTGGCTGCCCTCTAGCCCGGCCAAGTGGTTCCTCGCACCCCCAGTCGGACTGCCGACTGGTTGGAGGTGGCAGTCGGCCGCTTCGAAGCCTGGAAGGCCTCGGCGGCTCGGTCCGGCGCCAGGCAGGCGCTGGAGTTCGTCAAGGCCTGGTATCCCGGCCTGAGCCTGGATCAGCTGGCTACCTGGTGGCAGCAAGCCGACACGGAGCTGGAGCCGACGCGGCCGGCTATCATCCGGCGGGCTTCGGCGATCGCCGACTACACCGACACCAGCGTCTTCGCCCTTGAGGTAGATGACAACGGTGTCGCCCAGCCGAAGGAGTGGTTCAGGCTGAACCCGGCAGACGGTGAAGACTCGGCGGAGGAGATCGACTCCAGCGACGAGGGCGAAGAGGAGGAGGAGGAGGGTGAAGACGCCGAGCCGGCTGGTGGAGTAGCCGACCAGCCTCAGCCTGACCGCGCCTCCAGCACCACGTCACGCGCGAGTGCGTCGCCTGCCACTGGTGGTGACCAAGCCGAGACCCGCTAGGCGGCCACTCCTTCAGCCGGCGACGCCGTCTCCACCGACCAGCCTGGCTCCCGCACCGCGCCCTAGTCTAGTCTGCCATCTTTTGTTTTCCTGTTTTGTCACTTTTGGAACAATATTCTGTTAAGTCTGCACAATTCCACCCACTGGGGGTGTATTCGAACTTATGTCCGTTGCCAGCCTGTTGGGGGCTTTATATGTATATATAACTTATGCATGCATTTGGCTTTTCCTCATACTTTGCTTTTCGTCCTTCTGTTGTTTCCTTTGCCGCCCTCCCTTGGTTGCCGCCTCCCCAGTCAAACAGTTGCTTCTGCAATTTGTAGCTGGAGGAGTGCTTGGCCAATTGGGGGGGGCAAGTACTCTAGCTTTGCTGGACTAGAGCTAAGTGTTTAGGAAGCCGGCCAGCCGGCTGTTCTGACAGCCGGCAAGCGTGGTTGGAGGCCGTCTTTTTGCTATATAAGTTCGTTGGTCCTTAGCCGTTTTTTGTGTGGGCATCCTTTCTGCCTTGCCTCTTCCTAGTCGGACAGTCGGTTCTTCAAGCTGCGACTTTCAACAAGAGAGGACTCGGGAGCCGGCACACTACTTGTCTGACTTCAGGTAGAACTTTTTAATATAGCTCAAGGCGGCCAGTCCCCGGGGCGACTAGTCGGACCCGGTGCCCGACAAGAAATCAAATGTAATAATACATTCATGAATATGACACTCGTCATTCATAGATAAATAAAGGCAGTCCCCGAGTACTGTTCGGGGGGCCTGCTGGTTCGTACTTAATACAAAAGGGTAGCGTGATACATACTGCTTTCAACTGTAAAATCTTCTCAGGAGGTTCGCGTTCCATGGTCGCTCCGACTCCTTGCCGGAGTCATCTCTCTTGCGTGCTCTTGGTTTTTGCGCGTCGATCAAGTAGTAGGAGTCGTTGTCGAGTGCCTTGCTGACGACGAAGGGGCCTTCCCAAGGGGCCGAGAGCTTGTGCTGACCGGCTGTTCGCTGGATCAGTCGGAGCACAAGGTCGCCCTCTTGGAAGGATCTTGGCTTGACCTTGCGGTTGTGGTAGCGGTGCAGCCCTTGCTGGTAGATGGCGGACCGACTGAGTGCTAACAGCCGGCCTTCTTCCAGTAGGTCGACGCCGTCTTCTCTTGCTTCCTTGGCCTCCGCCTCCGTGTACATGGTGATCCGAGGCGAGTCGAACTCGATGTCGGTTGGGATGACAGCCTCGGCACCATATACGAGGAAGAACGGAGTGAAGCCGGTTGACTTGTTGGGTCTAGTGCGCAGACTCCAGAGGACAGCCGGCAGCTCATCGAGCCAGTAGCCGGCTGATCGCTCCAGTGGTACAACCAGTCGAGGCTTGATGCCGGAGAGGATGAGTCCATTTGCTCGCTCGACCTGGCCGTTTGACTGCGGGTGGGCAACGGATGCTAAGTCCAGTTGGATGCCCTGCGTCGCGCAGAAACGTGCCAGTGCTCCTTTGGCAAAGTTCGTGCCGTTGTCGGTGATGATGCTGTGCGGCACGCCGTACCGAGTAGTGATGTCAGTGATGAATGTCACGGCAGTCGGCCCGTTCAGCTTCTTGATCGGCTTTGCTTCGATCCACTTTGTGAACTTGTCAACAGCGACAAGTAGATGCGTCAAGCCGCCGCGGGCTGTCTTGAAAGGGCCCACCATGTCCAGTCCCCAGACGGCAAAAGGCCAGGTGAGGGGAATGGTCTTGAGTGCCGAAGCCGGCAGGTGTTGCTTGGAACTAAAAACATGGCATCCTCTACAGCTCTTGACTATCTCTTTAGCATCTTCCAAGGCAGTCGGCCAAAAGAAACCATGGCGGAAAGCCTTTGCCACAAGTGATCTTGAGGCTGCGTGGTGGCTGCATTCGCCTTGGTGGATATCCTTGAGGATTGCCACTCCTTTTTCTGGCTCGACACAACGCTGGAAGACTCCAGTGACGCTGCGCTTCACAAGCTCTCTGTTGATTATTGCATATGTTGTGGCTCGTCGTTGCACTAGTCTTGCTGAGATCTCGTCAGCCGGCAGCTCTCTGCTGACTAGGAACTTGAGGATGGGCTGGGCCCATGATGGAGCTGTGACTTCTTCTTCTGTTAGTGTAGCCACCATGACTCGGGTGGGTGGGTTGGGTGGCGTGGAAATTGAGTCGGCCACCACTTCTTGTGTCGTTGCAGTCCCCGGGCCGACTGCTGCAGTCCCCGGGCCGACTGCTGCAGTCCCCGGGCCGGGTTCTGAAGTCCTTGGGCCGGGTGCGACTACGGCAGTCCCCGGGCCAGTTGTCGAAGTCCCCGTGCCGCCTGCGGGGTTCCTCCAGTCGGATCCGGCTGCATCTGGCGCAGGCGGTACGAAGATAGAGTCCGACTCTGGAGACGGCTTGATGGACGGCTTGAGGAGGCGCTGGAGGGAGACGCCAGTCGGTATGGCTTGTCGGGTGGAGCCGATCCGTGCTAGGGCATCTGCTTGGTCGTTGTCGGCCCTTGGCACGTGAAGGAACTCGCACCCTTCGAAGTATCCGCTGATCTGTTGGACGAGGAATCGATAGCTCGCCATGTTCGCGTCCTTGGCGTCCCAGTCGCCAGACGACTGCTGGACCACCAAGGCTGAGTCGCCGTAACACAGGATCCGGCGTATGCCGAGCTCTTTGGCTAGCCGGAGCCCGTGTACGAGCGCCTCGTACTCGGCCACGTTGTTGGAGGCGGCGAAGTGGATCTGCAGCGTGTACTTGAGCTTGTCGCCTTTGGGAGAGGTGAGGACGATGCCGGCTCCCAAGCCGGTGCGCATCTTGGACCCGTCAAAGTGCATCCGCCAATGGGTAGAGTCGGGAGCCGGTGGTAGGTACTGGGTCTCGGCCCAGTCGACGAGGAAGTCGGCCAACGCTTGGGACTTGATGGCGGTGCGGGGTTGGTAGAAGATCGTGTAGGGCGCTAGTGCAATGGCCCATTTAGCCACCCGGCCGGATGCATCCCGGCTGCCTATGATCTCGGCGAGCGGGGCGGTGCACACGACCGTGATGGGGTGCTCTTGGAAGTAGGGCTTCAGTTTCTTGGCGGCGAAGTATACCCCATAGCACATCCTCTGGTAGTGCGGGTAGTTCTGCTTTGAGCTGGATAGCACTTCGCTTAGATAATACACCGGCCTTTGGACTAGCTGGGCTCGGCCTTCTTCCGGGCGCTGGACCACAACAACAGTACTGACTACTCGGCTGGTTGCGGCAATGTAGAGGAGCATGGGCTCCTTTTCAGTCGGCGCCGCCAGGACAGGCGGAGTGGTCAGCATCTTCTTCAACTCATGGAAGGCTTGGTCGGCTTGGTCATTCCACTCGAAGTGAGTGGACTTCTTCATGAGTCGGTACATGGGGAGAGCCTTCTCTCCTAGTCGGCTGATAAAACGATTCAGGGAGGCCAAGCAGCCGGTGAACTTCTGCACATCTCGCAGTTTGGTGGGAATCTCCATCCTCTCGATGGCCTTGATTTTGACGGGGTTGCACTCGATGCCGCGTTCGGAGACCAGGAAGCCTAGCAGCTGGCCGGCTGGTACTCCGAACACGCACTTCTCGGGGTTGAGCTTGATTTGGAATCGGCGCAAGTTGGCGAATGTTTCTTTGAGATCTTCCAGTAGGATACCGCGCTTCTCTGTCTTCACCACAATGTCATCTACATAGACGTGGGCATTTCTGCCGAGTTGTTTCAAGAGGCATTTCTGCATGCAACGCTGAAAAGTGGCACCGGCATTCCTCAAGCCGAATGTCATAGTCAGGTAGCAGAAAGCTCCAAAGGGTGTGATGAAGGCAGTCTTCAGGCGGTCTGCTGGGTCCAACTTGATCTGATGGTACCCTGAGTAGGCATCCAAAAAACTCAACAGCTTGCATCCGGCTGTGGAGTCTATCACTTGGTCAATCCATGGCAGAGCAAACGGATCCTTGGGGCAGGCCTTGTTTAGGCTGGTGTAGTCTATACACATGCGCCACTTATTATTCTTCTTCAGTACCAGAATTGGGTTGGCAAGCCATTCTGGAAAAAACACTTCCATGATAAAGCCAGCGGCAAGGAGCCGGGCTATCTCTTCTCCCACGATTCTTCGCTTCTCTTCTGATAGTCGGCGGAGGGGCTACTGACCGGCTTCGCATCAGCTCGGACATGTAATTTTTGCTCGGCGAAATCCTTCGGGACACCCGGCATGTCCTTCGGGGACCATGCAAAAATGTCTCGATTCTCACGGAGGAAGTCGACGAGCTCGCCTTCCTATTTACTGTCCAAGTTCGCCCCAATGACAGGGAACCTCTCCGGGTTCTCCGGGTCCAGAAGTATCTTCTTTGTCTCTTTGGCAGGCTGGAAGGAGCCCTGCGCATCACAATCTTTGGGGTTGGGGGACAGGGCCGGCTGCTTGCCGGCCATGGCCACAACCCCCTCCAACATCTTCTTCTCTTCTGCCACCACGAGGGACTCGGCCAGCCGGCTACTGGCCATGGCACACTCGATGGACTTCTTATAATCGCCGGCTACCGTGATGATCCCCTTCGAGCTCGGCATCTTCATCTTCAGGTAGGCGTAGTGGGGCACAACCATGAACTTGGCCAGAGCAGGTCGGCCAAGCAGAGCATGATAGGGGCTCTCCAAATCCACTACCTCGAACCAGATCGCTTCTCGGCGAAAATGATCTTTGTCTCCGAAGAGAACATCCATTTTAATCTTGCCGATTGGGGAGCAAGACAAGCCGGGGACGATACCATGGAACACGGTCCGGCTCGGCATAAGCTGCTTCGCCTTGATGTTCAGCTTCTCCATGGTATCGCGGTACAGTATGTTCATACTGCTTCCGCCGTCTATCAGGACGCGGGAGAATCGGGCAGCTCGCCTCTCCGTCGCGAGGGTGACATCCAAGACCATTGCATAGGAGCCACGGGATGGCATCACCTCTGGGTGGTCGGCCTGGCTCCAGCTGATTGGCTTCTCTGACCAGTGCATGAACTCGGGGGCGCTAGAGGCGACTGCATTAACTTCTTGATGCTATCGGCGCCGACTGCGCTTGTCGTCGGCTTGACTGGTGAAGACGACGTAGGCGGCGTGCTCTTCAGGGAATTCGTCTTGGATGGCTCCGACTGCCGGCCGAGCCGCCGGTTGCTGAGGGGCAGGAGGCGGCGGGCCGGGAGGCGGAGGCGGCAGCAACCCTTCGCCCTTGGAGATGCGGGTGAGCCAATGGCATTTTCGGGTGGTGTGGTTGGACGGCTTCGCGCCGCTGTGGAACTTGCAGGGGGCGTCGAGAGTCTGTTCGTAAGAGAAAGTCGGCTGCCAAGCCGGCCTGCCACCCTTCTTCTTGGGAGCGGGCCGCTCTTCGGGCTGCTCATCTTCAATTGTGGCTACCTGCCGACTGGTGGAAGTCGGCATGGGGGCCTTGCGCTTGTGATCGTTCTGGTAGGGGCGCCGATTGGGGTCGCCAGCCGGCGTCTTGGGAGCCGAAGCAATCACCTTCCCCGAGGCGTCTACTCGAAGCTCGGTCTTCATCGAGGAGTCGGCCGTGGCGTACTTGTCCGCGATGACCAGCAACTCGTCGAGGGTAGCCGGCTCGTCGCAGAGGAGTCGGTGCTTGAGGAGGGTGCCCTCTCGGCACCCGGCGGTGAAGTACTCGATGGCCTGAACCTCGTGCACCCCCTCGCAGGAGTTGTGGAGCTCGGCCCACCGCGTGAGGTAGTCGCGGGTCGACTCGTTGGGCCCTTGGACGCAGAGGGAGAGCTGGCGAGGCTTGGGAGGCCGCTTGTAGGTGCTGGTGAAGTTGCGAAGACTTCCGTGAAGTCCAGCCAACTGTTGATGCTGTGGGGCTTGAGGCTGTTGAGCCATGTGCGCGCCGTGCCTTGCAGCATGAGGGGGACGTACTTCACGGCGACGCGCCGATTGCCGTTGGCTATGCTGACAGCCGTGGAGTAGTCGATGAGCCAATCTTCCGGCTTCACTGAGCCGTTGTACTTGGGCGTATCTCTGGGGAGCGAGAACCCCTTGGGGAAGGGCTCGTCGCGGATGCGGGGGCCGAAGCACGGCGGGCCGACATCATCTTCTTCTTCTAGAGCCAGGGATCGAGCTAGGCGGTCGATCCGGTGGCTGGCGTCGTTCTCGCCGATTCCTTCTCGGCGGCCTAGTCGGTCGCCAAGAGTCGGGTGCGTGATAGGCGGCGGGGTGAGACGTCTTTCTCTTCGAGGCGGGGGAGGAGGCAGATTTCCTTGGTGCTCCACCGCTCGCGGGCGGCCTTCCGCGTCGCGCTCGATGGTGATGCGAGTCCGGCTGCGGCTAGCAGCCGGTTCCTTGTCTTTCTTCTGGCGGGCGCCGCTCGCAGTCGGCGAGTGGGACGTCGCGGCGTGCTCCCGGCGCGGGGGATGACTATCAGCACGGGCCCCGGCTTCGTGCCGTTCTGCAGCCGCGTCGATCAGCTGCTGGATCTGTCTTGTCATGTAGGGGAGCTCGTCGGCTCCCAGCCCATTGAGCTCTTCTGCGGCCGCCTGAGCGGCTCGCAGATTCTCGAGCGGGGTGGCGTAGACGGGGCGATCTGCCCCCAGCATGCTAGCGATAGCCGCGCCGTGCTTCTGGACGAAGCCGGCTCGGCTCGGGCCACTAGGCGGCGGCGTACCGAAGGCGGCGCGGTCGACCTCGCGCTGGTGGGCCTCGGTGAGGCGTCTCATGGAGGCTATCTTCTGGCCTTCCGCGATGAGGGCGAGGCGGCGTGCCTCCAGGGTCTCGGCGTCGGCGTCGGCCGGGATGGGGACGGAGAGGTCGTGCATCGCCGCTTGCAGGGCGTCGTGGGCGCTCTCGCCCGAGTTGGCGACGTGGCTGATGACCAACACTTCGGTGACAGCGCTGCTGCCACTGTCAGCTCGAGGGAGAGGGTCGTCGAAGACCACCACGTCGGAGGGGTAGGCATCGAGCGATGCCGTGTCGGAGTCGACGAGCATCGGGTCGGTGGAGCCGACCGACTCCACATCTACAGCAGGCTCGCTAGAGACGTGAAGCTGGTCGAGGAGGCTGACGAGGCGGCTCTCGGGGTAGTCCGTGCCTGCGTCAGACGCAGGCTCGTCGGAGATGCGAGTCTCGCCGAGAAGATCGGCGAGGCAGCTCGCGCCATGGAGGACGCCGAGGTAGCCTTCGGGGTAGTCCGTGCCTGCGTCGGACGCAGGCTCGTCGGAGATGCGAGTCTCGCTGAGAAGATCGGCGAGGCAGCTCGCTGCGCAGGCATCGTCGACGCCTTGCAGCGCGTCGAGGCCAATGCCATCGGGCGCAGCAGGCTGGCGGCGCTCACGGGGGAGGAAGAGGGTTCCCATCCAGAACAGGTCTCCGGACGACGGTGCACCTGGCCCCACGATGGGCGCCAAATGTCGGGTGGTAGGTGCGACATATGCCAACGGGTGGCTTATCATGGTGGGTGCTAGTAAGACGTCGCCGGTGCCTGGAAACGGGATGAGGCGAAGACATGCACGCCGGCGGATCTTACCCAGGTTCGGGGCTCTCCGAGGAGATAACACCCCTAGTCCTGCTCTACGGGGTCTCCGCATGATCACTAGATTAGGAAGAGTAGCTACAATCGCTCCTAGAGCTGTTGGGTTGAAGGGAGAAGAAGAACAAGGCTAGCTCTTGCTTCCCTCTCTCTATGGTGTGTGTGTAATGCTAAGAAGCCAACCCTTTGCATGGGTGCCCCGGGGGGTTTATATAGGCCTACCCCCGGGGGTACAATTGTAATCCGGCTGGGCACTGGTCCCAGCCGTCAGTGTCTACGCTCGCCGGCTTCTCCGCCGGCTCTTGGGGCCTGCCGACTGGTGGGTCCCGCCGGCTGCCGGCCTCTTGGTCAACAGGCCGGCCCCACCGCCTCGGGTCTTGTCGGCGGCTACTTATTGTAGCCTCGCCCCTGATGACGAGGGCTTCGTTGAGGTAAGCGTGGCTACAGTGTGCCGCCTCGAGGGCTCTCACTGTAGCCTTACCTCATCTTGTCTCCTTAATGTGGCACATGCTTCGAGGGAAGGGGTAGTCGGCTTCTGGGGGCCGGCTACGCCCCTGGCCGACTGGGGGAGGCCGGGCTGCCTTCGCGCCTCTCTCTGGCTGAAGGGGCCCGCCGCCCGTGGGCCGTACCGGCGTCTGCCGTGGGTGACGTAGAGGCCAGCATGGCTACAGTGCCGAGCCGGACGGGAGATGGCTGTCCCGTACGGCGTCCTGTGGCCATGCCTGCCTCGGGCTTCGGGGGTAGTGGGCCGTACTGTGGCCACACCCCGTCTTGTCGCCGTTATGTGGGGTAGTTTTGGTGGTTGCGGCCTTGGCCGGCTCCTTGGAGTTGGCGCTCTTCGTGGCCGACTCTGGGGAGTTGGCGTTCTTCATGGCCGGCTCTGGGGAGTCGGCATCCTCTACGACCGGCTTCCTAGAGTCGGCCATCCCGCGGTTATCTTGGGGGGTAGGTTGCTGAGGCTGGGTCGCCTTCTGGGAGTCGGCTTTAGAAATAGCCGACCCGGGAAGGCGGCCCAATGCTTGAAATGCTTGAAGGCCCAAACGCCTGATAATTTTTTGGAAGAGCCAGGGGCAGCTGGTTAGGCTACCCGTGGCCATTTACTCCGACAGGTTCTCACCATTTTCTTGTGGGCCTTTTCTCATTTGCTTCTTATTGGTATTTCTATCAAGATTGTGTTATCCCTTGTCTCTAGCTTTCCAACAAACTTGGTTTCGTCGAATTCGGAGTCCGTTTGCAGAAGTTGTGTCAGTTTTGGTGTTCTGAAAAGGTTGCAGCGGTACTACCGCGGACAGGAGCGGATGTAATTTTTTACTACCGCTTGGAGCAGTACTACCGTGGCTACTTCCATGGCTACTTCCGCTCAGGACCAAAAACTCGTCACAAGTCCAGCGGTGGTAGGCACAGATGTAATTTTTTAGTACCGCTCGCAAGCAGTAGTACCGCTACCCTTAGCAGTAGTACCGCTACAACTAGTGGTAGTACCGTGAGGTCAAGCGGTACTACTGCTCCGATGGTTCTTCTGGCTTTTTTGCCTCCTCGCTGTTGTGTTTCAAAGGGCTACTACCGCCCTAGCGGTAGTACCGCTCGGTGCGGGCTGTGACCATAACGGTTGGATTTTTCCCCACCTATAAAGGGGGTCTTCTTCCCCAATGAACCTTATCCTTTGAGCTCGTGTTCTTTCCCCATTGTTGACCTTCTTCGAGCTTGCTAACTCTCAATCCCTCCATGGATTCTTGCTGGCTTTTGAGGGAAAAGAGAGAGGAGATCTAGATCCACATTTCCACCAATCACTTTCTCCTCTATGTGAGGGGAACCCCTTGGATCTAGATCTTGGAGTTCTTGGTGTTCTCCTTCTTGTTCTTCCTCTCATTTTCCTCCCTAGCATTAGTTGCTTTGGTGGGATTTGAGAGGGAAGGACTTGGGCACTCTGTGTGCCCTTGCCATTGCATTTGGTGCATCGGTTTGAGTTCTCCACGTGATACGTGGAAGTTACAAGTTGAGAAGCTTATTACTCTTGGGTGCTTGGTACCCTTGAGCTTGTTCCTCTTGGGTGCTTGGGCACCCTAGACGGTTGGTGGTGTTTGGAGCTCAATCATTGTGGTGTAAAGCTCTGGGCAAGCGTCGGGGTCTCCAATTAGGTTGTGGACATCGCCCCGAGCAATTTGACGGGTTCGGTGACTGCCCCCAAGGGTTGCCAAAGTGTACGGGTTCGGTGACCGCCCCAAGGGTTGCCATTTGTACGGGTTCGGTGACCGCCCTCAAGGGTCCCTTAGTGGAATCACGGCATCTTGCATTGTGCGAGGGCGTGAGGAGATTACGGTGGCCCTAGTGGCTTCTTGGGGAGCATTGTGCCTCCGCACCGCTCCAAACAGAGATTAGCATCCGCAAGAGTGTGAACTTCGGGATACATCGTCATCTCCGCGTGCCTTGGTTATCTCTTACCCGAGCTCTTTACTTATGCACTTTACTTTGTGATAGCCATATTGTTTCTTGTCATATATCTTGCTATCACCTAGTAGTTTATCTTGCTTAGCATAAGTTGTTGGTGCACATAGGTGAGCCTAGTTGTTGTAGGTTTTGTGCTTGACAAATTAACCGCTAGGTTTATTCCGCATTTGTTCAAGCCTAAACCATAATTATTTTAAATCGCCTATTCAACCCCCCCCCTCTAAGCGACATCCTCGATCTTTCAATTGGTATCAGAGCCAGGTTTCTCTTTATAGGGCTTAACCGCCTAGAGAGTAAGGATGTCGACTAGGGGTTTAGGATTCTCTGACACTCTTAGTTTCGATGGCACAAAATTTTGATGTTTGGGTAATTCGCATGCTTAATCTCTTTAGGGTCATGGACCCAAATTTAGAGCGAATTGTAGATATGGGTTTTTCTCCTCCAAATGATCCACAAAGATTATCTTTAGAGGATGAGAAAAACTCTTATCTCAATGCTCAAGCTTCTAATGTGCTTTTTGATGCTTTGAGCAATGTAGTTATATTTCAACTCATGCCGTTTCAGGATGCTCATGAGTTGTGGACAAAGCTTCAAGACAAATATGGCGTGTCCGAGATTTGTGGAGATGATTGTCCTCCTTCCACCTCCGGTCGTATAGTATTCTCAACTTCTTCTACTTCACCTACATGTGGTTTGCCACAAGGTAATGATATGGTGAGTAGTGGTGTTCATTGCAATGATTATAGTGAGCTTATTATTGATGATCCTTCATCACTTTATTATTGCAATGCTTCACCTTTGGACTTTAACACTTCGAGCACTCTAAATGTTTCACATGCTTGTGTTAAAAGTTCTTGCATATCTTGTAGAAATTGCTTGCTCAAATCTCATGATGATATGCTTGCTATGTCTTGTTGCCATGATAAAAATGTATCTATTTCCTCGAGTTGTTGTGCTAACAATGTAGAGGAAACCCAACACCCCATGGAACAAGATGTGGTCTTGAACGGTGCTTCAAGGGATCCTACATCATCATCGATTGCTTTTTGCCTTATGGCCAAGGCTTCAGAGGTATCTCCCACTTTAAACCCCAATATATCTTGTGATAATATTGATGATGGCAAGAGTGATGATGATGTCGATTATGATGAAGAGAATGATGATGTTGCCTCCTTAAAAGTTAAGGGGGAAATAATTTTTAAAGCTCTTCTTAAGAATAAAATTGCTCGTTCCAACTTCATGGAAATCATGTCTATTGCTATTGAGGGCAAGAAATATATTGATGAGTTGGAATCTCGTCTTGAGGAGCATGAGGTCACCATTGATAAAATGGAAGGTCATGAGCGTGATTACGCTAATGAGATTGCAAACCTCTCTCAAGCTCTTGAACTTGAACAAACCACCAAGGAATCTCTTGAGGAGACTTTTGCTCTAGAGTTATCTAGAGTGAAGGAATCTCATGATAGAGCTCTTGAGGTGGCCAATGTTTTTGAAACTAAAAATGCTAAGCTTGAAGTTGCTCATGCTAGACTCCTTGAGGATTTTGAGCACCTCGAAAATGGCTCAAGGGTCATCAAGGGTGAGCTCATCAAACTCACCGAGTCTCATGCTCAACTTGAAGCTTCTTATTTAGAAGAGCTTGCCAAGTTGCCTTCTCCTCTTGTTGTTAATGATGATGCTTGTGCTACTAACTCTATTTCTTGTGAAGCATCCATTTTAAAGGAGAATGTTGAGCTAAGGGCTCAACTTGAGTTGCTATCTAGCAATTATGGGAAATTGGAAGAAAGTCATGAAAAGCTTTCTAGCTCTCATGATGATCTTCTTGTATCCCATAATGTGCTAAAAATAGCTCATGAGGCTATGATTGCTAAGGTAACATCTAGTGAGCCTCATGTGGACATTAGCACTACTTTTAGTCAAAATGCTATATTGCCTTGTGCTAGTCCTCGTAATTCGTCTATGCATAACATTGGTACATCTTGTGATGAATTTGTTTCCTTGCCTTGTTGCTCCAATGATGAAGCTTATACTTCCTCTAGTACTTGTGTTGAGACTAACCATGTAGAGGAAATCAAAGAGCTCAAGGCCCAAGTCACTTCTTTGAAGAAAGACTTGGAAAAGTGTCATGAAGGGAAATCCACACTCAACAATATCTTGAGTGTGCAAAAATCCCCCTATGACAAAGGTGGGCTTGGATTCAACTCCAACAAGAAGAAGAAGTCCAAGATGAACAAGAAGAAGGGCCAAGAACACGTCAAGAATTTGGCCAAGATTATTTGCTTCAAGTGCAAAATTGAAGGGCACCATGTTAGATCTTGCCCATTGGAGAAGAAGGCCATTAGTGACAAGCAACAAGGGAAGCGGCTAAAAGTACATTCTCATGCTCAACCTAAAGTTGAAGAAAGGCCTCTTCCCAAGAAGACTCAAGCTAATGCTTCTCAAGTTGAGAAATCAAGTGAGAAGAAAGTGAATAGTAGACGTTGCTACCTATGTCGTGAAAAAGGTCACGTCGCTTCTTCATGCACGAATGGTACCTTATCCAACCCTATTCTAATTGATGATATATATTCTCTTGGGAAGGATAATGTTGGCAATGTGTTTGCCAAATTTGTTGGTACTCAAAGTAGTGTCAAGAAAAGAACCATTTGGGTAGCCAAGCCTATTGTGACTAACCTCTTAGGACCCAACTTGGTTGGGGACCAACTAGCTCATACTTGATCAATAGGTGTTGTTGGAGGACATTGGAGACTTGGCTACATTATGAAGATTTAAGGGGACTTCATCATTCTTATTGTCCCAAGCCAAGTCAATTGGGTTATCAAGTTTCTATTCCAGATCCAATGTGCCTCCTTCCGGTAACTTGTACTTAATTGTTTACATCGAAAGTTACTTGCCCCTTTGCATGTTTTGGTTTTGTTCCTTGCATGTGGTTGTATATGTTGTGCCTCCAATTTTCTTATCTTGAGTAATCAAGTATGTGTGTGTTGGTTTGCACATCATGTACGTGTGTGTAGTGCATTGGGCCTTTGCGCATCTTGTTTGTATGTTAGTTGGCTCTTGTGAGAGATTAATGGAACATCCCATTTTGGGGGAGTGATGTGCTTTGTGCACCTCACGGACCCATAAATGTGTTTACATGAGGAATACCACCTAGTATTGATATTGCAAGCTTATCTAGTCACTATGTGGTATGTCTTCTCATGAGAAATTCAAATTCTAAATTGTCCATTAATTATCTCTTGTTGGATCCTCTTTTGGCCTCTTGTTAAGTTTTCTTTAATTGGTATCACATTATGGGGGAGTAATATGCTATGTATATTACTAGCCTAGAAAATGTGTACATTTGAGATATTGTCACCTAGAATTGATATTGTAAATTATCTTGTTCCTACGTGGCATGTTAGCTCTACAAGTTGCAATTTGCTTGTGTTTGGTGTGAAGATGATGTCGGATATCCTTGCTATCTACCACCGGGAATTATTTCCAAATACTTATTGTCTTTTGACAATTGGTACTCACTTATGTGTGGTAGAAATTATTGATCATCTTCATGTTGGCGTTTGCTTTTTATTTGCCTTATCTCTTGCCAAGTTTGTGTCAACTCCCATTGCCTTCCGTGCCACTTGAGGATCTTGTTGTTTTCTTGATCTTGTCTAGTATTTTCCTTGATATAGTGAACGTGGTGATCCTACCTTGTGCATTTTGTACTCAAATGCAAATTCTCTATAATGCACAACTCATGGGGGAGCTATCCTATTTCTATAAAACACTAAACTTGTGATCCATTTTAAGTGTGTGTTGGTGGACGGCAAGCCGTTTCTTTTTGGTACTTGTGCCATCATGAAACTTTGTAGAGAGCTTGGTTTGTTTGGAACCATCCTCTCTTTTGGGAGTTTGATATCATTTTGTGGGTTCCAATGGATATCTCATTCCTTGATGTATCTTTTAATGATATCTTCCAAGTGATGATTTCTCCATTTGGTATTCTTTTCACTTGGTATTTCCTTGTATTTTGGTATCGGTTCTTGAAAGTCTTGAGCATGCATATTAACTTCATGTAGTTTCCGTGGCATGCTTTCTCTCTTTGACCCAATATATAGGGGAAACTCCACCAAGTCTCAAATTGGATGAGATGTGCATGAATTTAATTTCCATATCTATATGCACATATTTATGTGGAGTTTGTCCTATGTATTGTTGGTGTTTCTAACTCTTTGGTCCCAATGAGTTTGGGTACCATTTTGTTTGTGTTGTTGTTCTAGGAACAATTGGAGATGCATTGGATGCTCGGCTCACTCACAAGGAAGGTGTTGTCACCATGTGCTTTTTGGAGTCAAGCTAGGATGATCAATGAACTACTTTGTACCTTCAATTGGTATCTACTACATCCTTCCAATGTTAACTCGGTAACAAGTATCTTCATATACTTCATGCACACATTTCTTGCATCAACCTTGTGTAGGTTGTATCATGGCATGTTATTCATTCTCTCTTGTGATACTTGTTTCCTTTCTCAAAGCATCCCAACAATGATCTCTTGTTGCTAGTTGTGATGTCTTTGATGGTTGTGTGGTAGGAATTCATTTATGTACAATAAGACCATATCTAGCCATGCGCTATGCTTCCAAGAAAATATCTTATTGGTATATCTATGACTTCCTTTTGGATATCTTATTCCTTTGTGTTATAACTATTTCGGGTGTACATCCTTCTTTGTAGATATATATCATCATGATCTCGTCTACCTAGAACCTTATACACTTGAGAGAAATTACATCTCTAGATGATATCCTTTCTTTCACGTCCACCTTGTCTTTCTTGTTATTTCGTTGGTGGCTCCGTGAAAGCTTTTGCCTTGAGTGCATGTCTTATCTCGTTGCATCTTGATGCACTCCTGTGTGGTGAAGATTATTTTCCACATGCTTATCTCTACGAGGCTTTTGCCATCTTAATTGGTATCCCTCGTCTTGATGAGGCTTTCATCTTCTATCTTCACCATGGGTTGTCACAAGTGTTGGTTATTCATTTTGCATTTTTAGTGTGCTTGTGAACCCTTTTGCTTGGTGTGTGTGGGCAGGACATGTCATGCACCTTGTATCTCCACTATCCAAGACTATGTTGATGCTTAATTCTCATTCGTACATTAGTCTTCTCAAGTGCTTTGCCATGACTCACACACATCATTTTGGTTGAGCCTACTCTTAAGTTGCCTCTTTTATATGTTGCTCAACCATTTGTTTGTTGCAAGTGCTAGGCTTTTTTCCTATATGCTCACTTGCACTTGTTGTGAGTTTCTATTGATTTTCGGGGAGTGATGATCCTATTTTGTGCACTCGGTATCCTAATGCAAATATTGTAAGAAGTGCACAAATCATGGAGAGCTTCACTAGTGTCTTTAGAACACTCTGTTGCTCTCTTGCACTTGTCGTGAGGTTCTATTGATCTTGGGGGAGTGACGATCCTATTTTGTGCTCGTTGTATCCAGTTACAAAACTAAATTGTGCACAAATCATGGGGAGCTTCTCTAGTTTCTCTAGAACACTCCTTTGCTCATATCATAATTTATTTCATTCATGTGGCACGTAGGATCATTGGTCTAGTTGGCTCAATTGATATCCGTTGATTGCTTGCTTCAATTGGTATCTTTTGATTGCTTGTTTCCTTGTTTCTCTCTTTCTTATGTCTTTGTGGCATATCTCTCTTTTGTAAACTTTGGGCCTAAATATAGTTTGTTTTCCTCCTAGTATTTACCGTCAAACTTGTGTATTGCATTCCACTCTCTTGTTGAGAAATACACAAATTATGGAGGAACACAATTTATATTGGCCTTCTAAGCTTTTCTCCCATTTTGGCAATCGATGCCAATGGGGGAGAAGTTTCAGAGAGTTTTGTGGAGAAGTTTAGAGAATTCTCTCCTCTTGCTTTGGTTTTGTTCCTAAGCATTTGCATCTCTTACTCATGCATCATTGGTTGTTGCATTGCATGGTGATGCATAATTCCTTATATAAACTCTCTTGAAAGTGATTGTCATCAATTACCAAAATGGGGGAGATTGAAAGAACATGTGGTCCCCCATGTTTGGTTTTGGTAATTGACGACAATCTCTATGGACTAATGGTTGCCTTGAGTTATATTTGAAGGTTTTGTCCATAGGCTTTTCTTGGAGTACATGTGTTGGTTTCAAGGAGAGTTTGTGTTGACCAAGGTGCTATTAAGGAAGTATCCAAAGATTGGTCATGTGAGAGTTTAGCTTATTGCAAGCATGTCTTAAAGAAGAAGATTGTGTGATCATTCATGTTTACCTTCAAGACATCATCCAAATGAAGAGATTTGGAAAGATTCTAGGTTGATCAAGACTAAGTCAAAAGTGAATCAAGTTGATCAACTCACAAAGAGTAGAAGATGTACCAAGAGGGATCAAGTGATCACATGGTATGGTAAGCATTGTCCATTGTGCTTTGTGTACTAACCCATGGTCTATGTGAGAGTTCTATGTGGGGTTAAGTACGTGTTCATGGGCTTGCGTCAAGAGGAAGATATCACTCAACCCATGGAGAGGATGACATCAAGTGGTGATCGTCATCAGGATTGCCGCGTGCAAGTTCAAGTGGAGCATCACGAAGAGATCAAGTGCTTGAAGCTTGCTGTCCATTGTGGTGACAATGGACTTGTGAAGATGTGCCGAAGAGTGGCCCACCCATAGTGGACTATGGGGGAGTAATCATCTAGTGTTCATCGAGCCAACTCAATCAAGAAAGATGGTCCAACTTGAGGGAGTCAAGATCTTCATCATCTAGCTCAAGTGGACCATGTGCAAGGCAAAGGTTTGCCCTTGATAGGTTTTCTATTTTACCGGTCTCATGGTGGCAGTTGGGAGACCGGGTTATAGGATCGATAGCCGCACTATCTAGGGGGGCTCTCAAGTGAGTAGCTTGATTGTATCGTTCGTCGAGAGCTCAAACCATTGAATCCTTGCATCATGTTTCTTGGTTCTTGTTTGGTTATCTTTGTGAGTCTTAGAGCTTATGGTCATCTTGATGACAAGCTTGAGTTCATCGAAAACGGAGTTTGCATGCGTCTTCTATGATGTTTTCGATGTTGGAGGTTTTACCGGTCTTATCCGAGGAAGGGTTCTCACCATTTTCTTTTGGGCCTTTTCTCATTTGCTTCTTATTGGTATTTCTATCAAGATTGTGTTAGCCCTTGTCGCTAGCTTTCCAACAAACTTGGTTTCGTCGAATTCGGAGTCCGTTTGCAGAAGTTGTGTCAGTTTTGGTGTTCTGAAAAGGCTGCAGCGGTACTACCGCGGACAGGAGCGGACGTAATTTTTTACTACCGCTCTTGGGAGCGGTACTACCGCTTGGAGCAGTACTACCGCGGCTACTTCCGTGGCTACTTCCGCTCGGGACCAAAAACTCGTCACAAGTCCAGCGGTGGTAGGCACAGATGTAATTTTTTAGTACCGCTCGCAAGCAGTAGTACCGCTACCCCTAGCGGTAGTACCGTGAGGTCAAGCGGTGCTACCGCTCCGACGGTTCTTCGAGCTTGCTAACTCTCAATCCCTCCATGGATTCTTGCTAGTTTTTGAGGGAAAAGAGAGAGGAGATCTAGATCCACATTTCCACCAATCACTTTCTCCTCTATGTGAGGGGAACCCCTTGGATCTAGATCTTGGAGTTCTTGGTGTTCTCCTTCTTGTTCTTCCTCTCATTTTCCTCCCTAGCATTAGTTGCTTTGGTGGGATTTGAGAGAGAAGGACTTGGGCACTCCGTGTGCCCTTGCCATTGCATTTGGTGCATCGGTTTGAGTTCTCAACGTGATACGTGGAAGTTACAAGTTGAGAAGCTTATTACTCTTGGGTGCTTGGTACCCTTGAGCTTCTTCCTCTTGGGTGCTTGTGCGCCCTAGACGGTTGGTGGTGTTCGGAGCTCAATCACTGTGGTGTAAAGCTCTGGGCAAGCGTCGGGGTCTCCAATTAGGTTGCGGAGATCGCCCCGAGCAATTTTACGGGTTCGGTGACCGCCCCCAAGGGTTGCCAAAGTGTACGGGTTCGGTGACCGCCCTCAAGGGTTGCCATTTGTACGGGTTCGGTGACCGCCCTCAAGGGTCCCTTAGTGGAATCATGGCATCTTGCATTGTGCGAGGGCGTGAGGAGATTACGGTGGCCCTAGTGGCTTCTTGGGGAGCATTGTGCCTCCACACCGCTCCAAACGGAGATTAGCATCCGCAAGGGTGTGAACTTCGGGATACATCGTCATCTCCGCGTGCCTCGGTTATCTCTTACCCGAGCTCTTTACTTATGCACTTTACTTTGTGATAGCCATATTGTTTCTTGTCATATATCTTGCTATCACCTAGTAGTTTATCTTGCTTAGCATAAGTTGTTGGTGCACATAGGTGAGCCTAGTTGTTGTAGGTTTTGTGCTTGACAAATTAACCGCTAGGTTTATTCCGCATTTGTTCAAGCCTAAACCATAATTATTTTAAAGCGCCTATTCACCCCCCCCCTCTAGGCGACATCCTCGATCTTTCAGAGCCGCATATTGAAAACGCTTTGCAAGGTGGATATCATTACATCGTACCATTACATAATAGTTGTGCATACATACAAAGACATACACTTGCCTCACAAATACATCAAAAACTCATACAAAAGAGAAACATCCGACTACAGATGAAACACAAACCAAAACTCAAACGGCATCCACCCTGCTAGCCCAGGCTGCCGACCAGGAACCTATCCTTCGATCGAAGAAGAACCAGAAGAAGAACTCCAAAACAAGTAACACTACTAGAAAAACAGCTATAGCCAATATGGACACTAATGGCGCACTATACATGTGGTGCGCCATTACTAAATAGTAATGGCGCATCATGTGTAGGTGCGCCATTAGTAACCAAAACAGTAATGGCGCACCAGGTGAAAAGTGCGTCATTACTAAGTTTGACCAAGGTTTGACCCAGTCATACACATAGTAATGGCGCACTTTGTATAGGTGCGCCATTACTAAGTTGACATAGTAATGGCGCACCTTTACAAAGTGCGCTTAGTAATGGCGCACCTTTACAAAGTACGCCATAACTATGTGTATGAATGGGTCAAACCTTGGTCAAACCTTGGTCAGAGTTAGTAATGGCGCACTTTGCATAGATGCGCCATCACTATGTCAAACTTAGTAATGGCGCACCTATACAAAGTGCCCCATTACTAACTTTGACCAAGGTTTGACCAAGTCATACACATAGTAATGAAAATGATGGAAATGTCAAAAAACTAAAAGAAAATAAGTTTCCCATGTGATATGTGGTCTAGTTGTTGAGAAAATTTACAAATATGAATTTCGACTTTATTTGCAAAATCTCTCTGGAATTTAGTAAAATGGGCATAACTTTTACATACGCACTCGGATTAAAAAGTTTTTTATATGAAAAATCATCTACTCGAAAAGTTACATCCGAATTCAATCGGGGGAACCCCGTTGAAGATTTTTAGAATCCCCAAAAACCTAACAGAATAAAAGATACGGGGCTTTTAAGATCTAGAGGGGGGAAATGGAAAAAAAATTAAACTTAGTAATGGCGCACCATTTGCTAGGTACGCCACTAGTAACAGAAAAAAAATTGGTTTCGAATTTTTTTTTTGGAAAAAATGTTCAAAATATGATACGTAATATGACCGGGAAGTTTGAAATATTTTTTTAGAATTTCAGCACACTCATGAACATGAACAAAGTCCTAGACATCAACAAGGTTTAATAGGATTGATATGATAGATATATCAACAAGTGCATGTTAAGTGAGCTGGTGCTGGGGTTGGATAGAACTGAGAAGTTAAGCGTGCTGGGGCTGGAGTAGTGTGAGGATGGGTGACCTTCCGGGAAGTTTGACCACGGAGTGCGATTTGACTTGAGATTAAGCATATTGGCCCGAGATTAAGCCATAGTGACCCGAGATTAAGAAAAAACGAAAAAAAATCAGAAAAAAAAATTGAAAAAATAAAATTCTGAAAAAAATTTGAAAAAAATTTATTAGTAATGGCGCACTTCTATGTGGTGCGCCATTACTAAGTCAGATAGTAATGGCGCACTATAGGTGCGCCATTACTATCAGTGATAGTAATGGCGCACCAAATGTGCGCCATTACTATTTGTTACTAGTGGCGTGTTAATAGTGGCGCACCTATAGTGCGCCATTAACAGCCTTTTTTCTAGTAGTGTCAACATCGCTCTCACGTCATGATATCGCATTACCTGTACCCACAACTATTGTTGTAGTAATATGTGAGCCACAAGGACTCAGCAATCCCATTACCATGGGTATCAAGACTAGCAAAGCTTAATGGGCATGGAAAGGATAAGTGGTGAGGTTCCAGTTGCACTAAGCAATGTATGGTGGCTAACTTACGAGTACAAGAATAAGCTGAGAAACTACGCAACGGTCGCAAACTAGTAATGATCAAGAAGTGATCCTCAACTACTTACGTTCAAACATAACCGAACCATGTTCTCTTCCTGAACCTCGTCGAAAAGGGACAATCATGGCTACGCACGCGGTTGGGGTATTTTAATTGAGTTTAGTTCAAGTTCACTACAACCAGATATTAAAAACTCCCATGTGCCACATAACCGCGGGCGCGGATTTCGAAAGATCAAACCCTGCAGGGGTGTCCCAACTTAGCCCATGACAAGCTCTCACGATCAACGGAGGAAAATCCTCCTCCCGGAACAACCAGATCAAGCTTGGAATCCCGGTTCACAGGACATTTCGACAATGCTAAAACAAATCCAGCAAGACCTCCCGACGTGCCGACACCCTGATGTTGGGTTCCACCGTAGGGTGCGTGGACTGCAAATTAAAATTTTCCTACGCGCAGAACAACTAGGAACATGCTACGGGAATGGATCACAGATCGTTACCACTAGACGCGCAGTGCCGAGCGGTGGAATAAGAGTTGGGGCAGCACGTCCGCGTGGTTCGTCTCCTCGTCGTCCGATCTCCCTCGAACAGCCAGTTGTCGGATCCCTCGTACAGGTTTGCCAGAGTGGCACAAGTGCACCGCCTCTAACGGTATTCGCGCGTGCAAGAGGAACGTCGTGCAGCGAACTGCTAGGTCCGATCACACAACCGGCGCGAGTGGAGGTGCCTATTAGCAACACATGCAAACCCTAGTGACAGCGCCGAAGCGATCAACCAATGAGTGTGTCGCACCTCCACTTTATATAGGCTTCCATCGCGGGCTCAACACTTGGGCCTCGCACGGACCCTAAAGCCCAAAATCGGTTCGACCGGGATCCGAATCCGAGTAGGATCACATCTGACTCGTGGAGTCCGATCCGGCCTCACAGGTTCCTTCCCTTAAGCGCACGACCCCTTAGGTTCAAGTCGGCTTGGTTGCAGATCGGATCACCTCCGACCTGCTCGGCTGGTAGAGGCCTCTAGCAAGGCATGCCAACCACCAAACAGACAATGAAGCCGGTTGGCGAACCAGTACAACATGTCACACTTCGGTTCCCTTTGCCGCACGATATATGTTGTCGGGATCAAGGCGAGATTGTCATCCTTGTGCTAGCCCGACCTCTTTCTCGTTCCAATGATGCTAATCACTATCTAGATTATCTCATAATCCTTGTCGCATGGCCATGCTTATCCTGGTCGGATCACACGAGGGGCCAGGAGTATATCTCTCCCGATCGGAGGGGCAAATCCCATCTTGCTCGACCACGTCTCGCAGCATGGGTCTAGACAAGCCCGAAACCTACCTTTGTAAGTACCCAGTTACGGAGTAGCGTTTGGTCGGCCCAAAGCAAGTCTGTCACCATCCCGAGTACATGCATCAGTTCAGGTCTTAGGACATAGAACGTATGTTGCACTAGAGACTCACAGATGACATATCGCTGCGTCTCATAGTTGGGCCTGTCCGACTCGGACCTTATCTCAACTCGGATCCGACTACGTCGAATCCGACTAGATCCTTCCGAGTCCATATTATCCGGTTAGCATCCAATGCTCCATGGCTAGTGAGACCAAGCCATCGATCGTGTCATATGCTAGTCTAGTCGGCTGCGCGTCCACACAACCCTTTCGACTAGGGACCTTTTAGAACAGTTATCATACAATGCATAGTCCCACAAAAAAAGTCACGTACTTGCTGATACACATCATTGCTAATGTCCAAGGACTATCTTTATTCATAAACACATAGGAAATATCATCATACATGATTGCCTCTAGGGCATATCTCCAACACCTGATAGTAGTCGCGCGTATCTCGTCTCAGGCCACGACGGATGAGCTACGTGTACACGTGCCAGAATAACCCAGGTGGCCCCGGGGCAGCCCCGCACAGTGCTCTAGTATGGACCAACACTCATGAGGAGCATTGACCCGGGTTGTTGATTAATTATCCTCGGGGTCCGCAAAGTTCCTATGAAAGTTTTAGTTATTATTAGGCGAATGGAAAACCAATGTTGGGCCTTGCTGGAAGAGTTTTATTCAAAGCGAACTGTCAAGGGGGGCCCATAAACCCCGACCGTGTTAGGAACGCAAAATCAAGGAACATGACATCGGTATGACGGAAACTAGGGCAGCAAGAGTGGAACAAAACACCAAGCAAATGGCCGAGCCTTCCACCCTTTACCAAGTATGTAGATGCATTAATTAAATAGGAGATATTGTGATATCCCATGATATCCAAGATATCCATGTCCCAACCTGCAACTAGCAACACTATAAGAGGGGCTGAGCAAAGCGGTAACATAGCCACACAATGGTTTGCTGGGATGGTGAAAAATGTTAGAGGTGGTTTCATGGCATATTGGGAGGCTTGATAAACAAGTGGTGGGTAGCACGACATAGCGATAGCATCGAGACAACTAGCATAGCAAAGATAGTAGTGAGATCCAAGGTGACGGTCATCTTGCCTGAAATCCCGCTAGGAAGAAGAATGAGTCCCTGAAGAAGATGACCGGGCATAGACGAACCAAGCGTAGTCGAACGAATCCTCACGATCGCAACGAAACAGGAACTATTGAGAAACTACGCAACGGTAGCAAACTAGTAATGATCAAGAAGTGATCCTGAACTACTTACGTTCAAACATAACCCAACCATGTTCTCTTCCCGAACCTCGTCGAAAAGGGACAGTCATGGTTACGCACGCGGTTGGGGTATTTTAATTGAGTTTAGTTCAAGTTCAGTACAACCAGGTATTAAAAACTCCCATCTGCCACATAACCACGGGCACGGCTTTCGAAAGATCAAACCCTGCAGGGGTGTCCCAACTTAACCCATGACAAGCTCTCATGATCAACGAAGGAAAATCCTCCTCCCGGAACAACCCGATCAAGCTCGGAATCCCGATTCACAAGACATTTCGACAATGGTAAAAAAAATCCAGCAAGACCTCCCGACGTGCCGACACCCTGATAGTAGCCGCACGTATCTCGTCTCAGGCCACGACGGATGAGCTGCGCGTATAGGTGCCAAAATAACCCAGGTTACCCTGGGACGGCCCCGCACAGTCCTCTAGTTTGGACCAAAACTCATGAGCACTGGCTCGGGTTGTTGATTAATTATCCTCAGGGTCCGGAAAGTCCCGATGCAAGTTTTAGTTGTTATTAGGCAAATGGAAAACCAATGTTGGGCCTTGCTGGAAGAGTTTTATTCAAAGTGAACTGCCAAGGGGGGCCCATAAACCCCGACCGTGTTAGGAACAGAAAATCAAGGAACATAACACCAGTATGACGGAAACTAGGGCGGCAAGAGTGGAATAAAACACCAGGCAAAAGGCCGAGCCTTCCACCCTTTTAACAAGTATATAGATGCATTAATTAAATAAGAGATATTGTGATATCCCATGATATCCAAGATATCCATGTCCCAACATGGAACAACCTGCAACTGCACCTGCAACTAGCAACGCTGTAAGAGGGGCTAAGCAAAACGGTAACATAGCCACACAACGGTTTGCTGGGATGGTGAAAAAGGTTAGAGGCGGTTTCATGGCATATTGGGAGGCTTGATAAACAAGTGATGGGTAGCGCGACATAGCGATAGCATCGAGACAACTAGCATAGCAAAATAGTAGTGGGATCCAAGGTGACGGTCATCTTGCCTGAAATCCCGCTAGGAAGAAGAATGAGTCCATGAAGAAGATGAACAAGCGTTGATGAACCAAGCGTAGTCGAACGAATCCTCACGATCGCAACGAAACAGGAACTATTGAGAAGAAGCACGACCGAAAACAAGCAAACAACACGGTAAATACACAACACATAAACATGGCATGATGCTCAATCAAGTATGATGCATGAAAAGACTACATGATGCTATTCATGGCAAGAGATGATGCATATAAGAACCCCACATCAAAGTAAGTTTAAATGAGGCCAGAAACAACACATGACAATTCCGGAAACTCCCCATATGTCAATTTCGAATTACGTACTGATCTGATTAAAACATAATGTTAAAGTTGTTAAGAAGCAAGTTAAAGTGCACCATGTTAAACTATATATTTTTCCACACAATTTACATATAAAATTTATTTAATTCGGAGCCACGATTAAATAGTTATGAAATAAAACATTTCAACATGTCATTTATGCAAATTAATTCAAACAGCAAGTTTAAACTTTTTAACATGGATGAAAGCTGCAAATTGTGAAACTAGATGAAATTCTAAGCATTTTACATATATAAATTATTTTAATATGATGCACGGTTGTGGAGTTATCACATGCATGAACATGAGGGTGTTTTCTGTAAAAAAAGGAATGTCCTGGGTAATTTGCAAAATCGTTCGATGAAAAAAAAAACGCACGATGGGCGGAATTTGGGATACACATCAGCGGGCGCAGGACAATATGCAGCGCTTATGGGCGCAGGATAGCAGTGGGTGCTCACCACGGGCCAGAGGCCGAATCTGGAGCTCTGGGCCTTGGGGCGCTGGAGGAGGCCCACGCGCGGAGGCAAAGCAGCCAGGCGCGGTCAACGCTCGAACAACCTGCTGCTACTCGTTGCAGAAGAACAGAGGCCGCAGCAGGACTCGGTGTGCCGGCGACGCTAGAAGCAGAGGAACACCGCGACGACGAGGGCGGCACTGGCATGATGCAGAGGAAGCAGACGCGAAGGCCGACGGTAGGGGAGGCACGCATCCGGGCGGTGTAGTCCGTTCCCGGCGGTGGACATGACGGATCGAGGTAGGAGAAGACCCTGGGCGGACATGACGGAGGTCCTGCGAGGAAACCAGAGAGAGGGAGCCAGATGTGAGAGGAGAAGGAAGAAACGGGAGAAAGGAAGGGCAGGGAGAGGTGGCGTGTCGGGGTCGGGCGGACTCAGGCGAGAACTCCAGCGAAGGGTCACGGGAGGAAGGGATGGCCGGTGACGAAGCGGACTTGGCAACGGCAGCGACGCCGGGAGTTGCGGTGGCACGGGGCTCTAGCCCGCGAGGGAGAAGAACGGTGCTCCGGTCGGCTTCTCCGGCAAGCTGGCCAGTGGCGGAGGACGGCGAGGTGGTGAGGCGCGGGGAGGCAGGGGCTCCTCTCGATCCAATCTGGAGGTGGGAGGTTGGGGACGACACGTCCTTGGGCGCGAGGCGGCGGCAGCTCAGGTAGGGGAGTTCGGCTCCATAGGAGGAGCTCCTCTCCTGAGGAACCTCTTGGCGGCGATGCGGTCGGCCTCCGGTGGATCAAGGCAGAGGGCTCGGGCGCGAGCAGGATCGAAGGAGGCAAGGGAAAACTCGCTCTCCTTTGGTGGATCGATGGAGGAAGTGAGTGGCTGCTGATTGGATGGATGGATCGACGGAGAGCAGTGGCTGGGCGCGGAAGGAGATGAGCAGGTGGGTGGATCGGGAGGGATCCCGAGGAAGATGTAGTGGACTGGTCGCGGCGGGGAGGGGGATTCGAAGGATGGGACAGTTCTCCTAAAAATTAGGGTTAGGCGTCTATTTACAGGAAGGGCTTAGCTTAGGGGCTACTCGGTCCCTCCGATCGTAATCGGACGGCCCGGGATAAATGAGTTAGGGGAGTCCAAACAATGAACCGAAGATATTTTAGGGATGTTTGGGGATGATCCGGACCCATCGGTCACGACTGCTCGGGTCAGGTCTGGGGGAGTTTCGGGCGCGCACGCGAGGGGTCTTTGCACTGTGCAGAGAGAATAAGCGGCCAGACAAGAGGGACTCGAAAAACCCGGTTGGTCTCGGAATGGTCAACGAAGGCAAGGGGGGATGCGACAACTACGAACGAATGCGGGCTTTATGAAAACATGCAGATGCCATGCGCATGATGCGATGATGAATGCAACAATTGATTAAAACACACGATGACAACGAAATGCATGGAGGGCTTCTGGAGCGCCAGTCTCGGGCTATCACAACTCTCCTCCACTTACAAGAGATCTCGTCATGAGATCTAAGGGTGGAACCGGAGAGAAGTGGATGAGGAAGAGGTAAAACAAAGTTGCTTCTTTGACAAACGAATGAAACCACGAACCTTGAGAGGTTGGACAAATTGAAAGAAAGAATACAATGGAGATGAACGAGATTGCAAACACTCCGTTAACAAAGAGGAACAAGGAACATTACGAGAACCTTGTAGGTTGAAAGACATGAAATAAGAGCTTCGTGAACCAAAAGAATATGACCACACCAGTATAATGAGATAGCCAAGGAACAAGAATGACAGAATTTGGACAACACTCCGGTATAAAAGAGAAGGAAAACTTGATAAGTTGAAAATAACTTAAATATAGGACACAACACTCTTGCTAAATGGATAAGCAAGCAAAAGAACATGATCTTGACAGACCAGATGATACTTGACGAGAGCAACAGCACAATGCCTCCGGAAGAAATGAAAGAATGAAACGAAAAGAACGGGGAAAAGAACAACAACATCCACCATGAATGAACATGAAGGAGCCTTCCTACGAAGAAGGGTTGAACGGAGTTGTTGGAAAATCAACAACAGAAGATATGATTTCCAATGGTCTTATGGAAAACATCCCAAAATTATGAGGTGAAGACCCACCACTGACGGAATCAATTAATGGGATGAGATCAACGAAAAGATGAAAACTTATTCCTCGGAGATGGTAAGGAGCAAGCTTGGATTATGGATAATCACCACAAAAGCAACAATCCTTAGGGAAGGCTTTGGGTGAAATCTATACCAAGATAACTCCAACAAAGAAATTATTATGGGTTGAAACAACTCATGAAAGAAGAGAAAATGATGGTTTTACAATATCTCATTCCTGAAAAGTTGTGAATCATGAAACACGAAGGGAAATTACCAAGAATGATAAAAGACTACCTCAAAAGATAATGAAGAAGAATTGCACTCGGAATGCAAGATGAAGAATGCTTGAGCTCCAACAAGAATCTTGAAGAACACTCTGAGAATGAATTAAATCCTTGATGAACCACCATGAAGAAACTCTTCGAAGAACTCCGGATAGATAAAAGGATGATCAAAATTAAAGAAAGGTTGAAAAGAAAAAGATGAAGCATTGCAATTATTTAGATGGAGCTTCGTGACGAGATAACCGAAGAAACTTGGAACTCCGGAAAAGAAAGATGAACAATTGAAACCAAGAATTACTCATCATGATCAAACTTCGGAAGAAGGAATTAAATCATCTTGATGAAGAATAAGAATTATGTCATGCTTATCCTTCATCAACTTAAATTGATGACAAGCAACGGATTTGGCATGCCGCTTATTCTTCTTGAAATGATTGAAGAGAGATATAGCACAAACTTGGAGAAGGTCTTCAACGAACAACCAGTAGGATTTGAGAAGAGTGAATGAACTAATATGGTAACAAAGGAAAATGAATCTTGAACGAAACACTGTAAGAATTGAAAACGATCGAAGAAAAGAGCACGAATCGTCGGGAAGAAATAGGAAGCGCACGAAGATACTTGAGTGAATTTAGATACATGAGAACGAAGAGATCATGAACTGATTAGAGAGAACTTGAACGATGCACCGGAAGAATATGGAGACGAACAAAGAGGCATGAATTGAGACAAATTGCGGAAATGAAATTGAAAGATGAGAATGAAGAAATCTTTCGAAATGATGGCCTTCGGATGATCAAGAGAGAAAAGCAACTCCTGATAGGCTTCGGATGGGTATGAAAAGAATTTCTCGCAATCAAAAACAATTATGAGGATGGCATGAAGCTAGAACCATGAATCTTCAAGAGAACGGACCAAGATTTAAGAGAAACTCTTCTTCAGTCTTCAAAGGCTGAGAATGACGACGAGAAGCACCACTAAGAATTGTTGAGACACTCCGAAACAATGAAGAATAGAAAGGTCGAACCAATGATGAAAAGAATTTGAAAGTGATCTTGGAGAAGGCATATGGCTTATGATAATTCATTCTTACGTCAAACTTTAAAAAGAATTTGAGAATAGCTCTGGACAAATTAGAAGAGTCTGGTAAGATCCTGGGAAAAGACCCGTGGGTTAGGTCCCACTCAAAACAAAACACCGTTCAACAATTTTTAAAGAGAGATTGCACCGGTTGAATTAAATGGCTTGAATGAGGTAACAACCTCAAAATAGCTTGAATTGATGCAGAGTGGAAACACGAATCTTCAGAGATATATTCAGCACTCCGGAACAAATGCATATAGCGAGAGGTGAATGATTAAGACATGCACCGGCATGGAAAAGCATTAAGGACGAAAGGGATAAGATCAACACCGAAAGTTTGCATTGAATCCAGCGGTGAAGGAAAGGGAACGAAGAATCATAAATTTGAAGCTTCCTTAGCATCTTCATGAAGAATCACCGGGTGAGAACATTGAAGGAAAACAATGAAGAGACTTCACTTGAATACAATGAATACTTGATTGAGAATTTTGAGTCCTTAAAAAAAGGGTGGGACGATGGGAAAAACAAAGGCAACTTGAGACGGATGAAACAAACACCATTGCGAAGAACTGAGAATTGATCTAGCAAATATTGAAAAGATAGGATTAATTTGAATAGAAGCACATCAGTTGGAAAAGAGTTGACATGACAATCTCAATGATCCAGAAGGATTGCCATCCACATAGGAAAATGAGAACACTGTTTTGGAGAAGGTATGGAATCAACACTTGACATCGAAGCAACTCGAATACCACAACTCAAAACAAAACAAAGGATTGGCTTGGGAAATAAGCCGAAACATACATATGATAGAGATTTTGCCCAAAGTGTTCGCGATGAGGCCCCATGGGCACGACGTACAGCGGACATCATGAATGACAAACGAGACATCCCCGAATCAGCATAGCCAAGGATTCTTTAAGACATCTCGCGACCACTGTAAATCGACCGTGAAAAACGACCACTAGACGTTGGACCCCAATCTCGGCTCATACGTCTGTCAAAAAGAAATCCTGGATAACTACTTGAATTCCCACCTAAGAACTCCCGAAAGTTTCTGGTTATGCAATCTAGTGTTGGGGATACAGGGAGGCACAAATATCTCACACAACTAACAAATCCTACACTCCAACTATATCCATTCGTCAACACATAACCAAGAAAACCTCGGAAATCGTGTACCTCAAACCTTCGAATACATCCGATATACTAGATGTGGGAATACATCTGATCGCTCTCCCCAGTACTGGGTGTCGTCAAACTACTCTCACCACAAAGAGTATAGAAGCGTTTTCGATGTCGGCGTTCTCTGGTAAACAGAAACGATAGCACTATGACGAAAACACCTTGGAGCTCAACTCCCCGGGACACTGCCACAACCCCTAAATGTCAAGAGGCACCAAGATAGAATCCCTGTCACAATGATATCGGACCGATTCCACAATACCCGCGTGATCCTAAATTTTTTTTGAGTGAAAAAGGATAGACGAGTGGAGAAAACACCAACGTCAGGAGTCCTCACCAGAGCGACGAATGGGATAAGGAGTAAAAAGAATTCCTACTCTTGGATATATAACTAGACTCAAAATAGTTTTTTAGACTCGACAACGGCAACGGTTCGATCAATCAAGGGGGCTCCTAAGGTCGGTAAGGCTCTGATACCAACTTGTCACGCCCAATATGCGATCCTATCCGAGAGGAACTCGGAGGTCCCACCAAGGATAAAGCCGCATATTGAAAACACTTTGCAAGGTGGATATCATTACATCGTACCGTTACATAATAGTTGAGGATGCATACAAAGGCATACTCTTGCCCCACAAATACATCAAAACATCATACAAAAGAGCAACATCCGACTACGGATGAAACACAAACAAAAAACTCAAACGACATCCACCCTACTAGCCCAGGCTGCCGACCAGGAACCTATCCCTCAATCGAGGAAGAAGCAGAAGAAGAACTCCAAAACAAGTAAACAGCGCTCTCACATTATGATATGGCATTACCTGTACCTGTGACTGTTGTTGTAGTAATCTGTGAGCCACGAGGACTCAGCAATCCCATTACCATGGGTATCGAGACTAGCAAAGCTTAATGGGTATGGAAAGGATAAGTGGTGAGGTTGCAACAGCACTAAGCAATGTATGGTGGCTAACTTACGAGTACAAGAATAAGATGAGAAACTACGCAACGGTAGCAAACTAGTAATGATCAAGAAGTGATCCTGAACTACTTACATTCAAACATAACCCAACCATGTTCTCTTCCCGAACCTCGTCGAAAAGGGACAGTCATGGTTACGCACGCGGTTGGGGTATTTTAATTGAGTTTAGTTCAAGTTCACTACAACCAGGTATTAAAAACTCCCATCTGCCACATAACCACGGGCACGGCTTTCGAAAGATCAAACCCTGCAGGGGTGTCCCAACTTAACCCATGACAAGCTCTCATGATCAACGAAGGAAAATCCTCCTCCCGGAACAACCCGATCAAGCTCGGAATCCCGATTCACAAGACATTTCGACAATGGTAAAACAAATCCAGCAAGACCTCCCGACGTGCCGACACCCTGATAGTAGCCGCACGTATCTCGTCTCAGGCCACGACGGATGAGCTATGCGTATAGGTGCTAAAATAACCCAGGTTACCCTGGGACGGCCCCGCACAGTCCTCTAGTTTGGACGAAAACTCATGAGCACTCGCTCGGGTTGTTGATTAATTATCCTCAGGGTCCGGAAAGTCCCGATGCAAGTTTTAGTTGTTATTAGGCAAATGAAAAACCAATGTTGGGCCTTGCTGGAAAAGTTTTATTCAAAGTGAACTGCCAAGTGGGGCCCATAAACCCCGACCGTGTTAGGAACAGAAAATCAAGGAACATAACACCAGTATGATGGAAACTAGGGCGGCAAGAGTGGAATAAAACACCAGGCAAAAGGCCGAGCCTTCCACCCTTTTAACAAGTATATAGATGCATTAATTAAATAAGAGATATTGTGATATCCCATGATATCCAAGATATCCATGTCCCAACATGGAACAACCTGCAACTGCACCTGCAACTAGCAACGCTGTAAGAGGGGCTAAGCAAAACGGTAACATAGCCACACAACGGTTTGCTGGGATGGTGAAAAAGGTTAGAGGCGGTTTCATGGCATATTGGGAGGCTTGATAAACAAGTGATGGGTAGCGCGACATAGCGATAGCATCGAGACAACTAGCATAGCAAAATAGTAGTGGGATCCAAGGTGACGGTCATCTTGACTGAAATCCCGCTAGGAAGAAGAATGAGTCCATGAAGAAGATGAACAAGCGTTGATGAACCAAGCGTAGTCGAACGAATCCTAACGATCGCAACGAAACAGGAACTATTGAGAAGAAGCACGACCGAAAACAAGCAAACAACACGGTAAATACACAACACATAAACATGGCATGATGCTCAATCAAGTATGATGCATGAAAAGACTACATGATGCTATTCATGGCAAGAGATGATGCATATAAGAACCCCACATCAAAGTAAGTTTAAATGAGGCCGGAAACAACACATGACAATTCCGGAAACTCCCCATATGCCAATTTCGAATTACGTACTGATCTGATTAAAACATAATGTTAAAGTTGTTAAGCAGCAAGTTAAAGTGCACCATGTTAAACTATATATTTTTCCACACAATTTACATATAAAGTTTATTTAATTCGGAGCCACGATTAAGTAGTTATGAAATAAAACATTTTAACATGTCATTTATGCAAATTAATTCAAACAGCAAGTTTAAACTTTTTAACATGGATGAAAGCTGCAAATTGTGGAACTAGATGAAATTCTAAGCATTTTACATATATAAATTATTTTAATATGATGCACGGTTGTGGAGTTATCACATGCATGAACATGAGGGTGTTTTCTGTAAAAAAGGAATGTCATGGGTAATTTGCAAAATCGTTCGATGAAAAAAAAACGCACGATGGGCGGAATCTGGGATACACATCAGCGGGCGCAGGACAATATGCAGCGCTTATGGGCGCAGGATAGCAGTGGGTGCTCACCACGGGCCAGAGGCCGAATCTGGAGCTCTGGGCCTTGGGGCGCTGGAGGAGGCCCACGCGCGGAGGCAAAGCAGCCAGGCGCGGTCAACGCTCGAACAACCTGCTGCTACTCGTTGCAGAAGAACAGAGGCCGCAGCAGGACTCGGTGTGCCGGCGACGCTAGAAGCAGAGGAACACCGCGACGACGAGGGCGGCACTGGCATGATGCAGAGGAAGCAGACGCGAAGGCCGACGGTAGGGGAGGCACGCATCCGGGCGGTGTAGGCCGTTCCCGGCGGCGGACTTGACGGATCGAGGTAGGAGAAGACCCTGGGCGGACATGACGGAGGTCCTGCGAGGAAACCAGAGAGAGGGAGCCAGATGTGAGAGGAGAAGGAAGAAACGGGAGAAAGGAAGGGCAGGGAGAGGGCGTGTCGGGGTCGGGCGGACTCAGGCGAGAACTCCAGCGAAGGGTCACGGGAGGAAGGGATGGCCGGTGACGAAGCGGACTTGGCAACGGCAGCGACGCCGGGAGTTGCGGTGGCACGGGGCTCTAGCCCGCGAGGGAGAAGAACGGTGCTCCGGTCGGCTTCTCCGGCAAGCTGGCCGGTGGCGGAGGACGGCGAGGTGGTGAGGCGCGGGGAGGCAGGGGCTCCTCTCGATCCAATCTGGAGGTGGGAGGTTGGGGACGACGCGTCCTTGGGCGCGAGGCGGCGGCAGTTCAGGTAGGGGAGTTCGGCTCCATAGGAGGAGCTCCTCTCCTCAGGAACCTCTTGGCGGCGATGCGGTCGGCCTCCGGTGGATCTAGGCAGAGGGCTCGGGTGCGAGCAGGATCGAAGGAGGCAAGGGAAAACTCGCTCTCCTTTGGTGGATCGATGGAGGAAGTGAGTGGCTGCTGATTGGATGGATGGATCGACGGAGAGCAGTGGCTGGGCGCGGAAGAAGATGAGCAGGTGGGTGGATCGGGAGGGATCCCAAGGAAGATGGAGTGGACTAGTCGCGGCGGGGAGGGGGATTCCAAGGATGGGACAGCTCTTCTAAAAATTGGGGTTAGCTCCGTCCCTCCGATCGGTCCGGGATAAATGAGTTATGGGAGTTCAAACAACGAACTGAAAATATTTTAGGGATGTTTGGGGATGATCCGGACCCATTGGTCACGACTGCTCAGGTCGGGTCTGGGGGAGTTTCGGGCGCGCACGCGAGGGGTCTGTGCACTGTGCAGAGAGATTAAGCGGCCAGACAAGAGGGACTCGAAAAACCCGGTTGGTCTCGAAACGGTCAACGAAGGCAAGGGGGATGCGACAACTACGGACGGATACAAGATTTATGAAAACATGCAGATGCCATGCGCATGATGCGATGATGAATGCAACAATTGATTAAAACACACGACGACAACGAAATACATGGAGGGCTTCTGGAGTGTCGGTCTCGGGCTGTCACAAGCAGCGCACCAAGGAGCTAGAGGACAAGCACACGGCCACCCTGGATGCCCTCATTGCTGATTCTGCAACCCAGCTGAAGAAACTCACTGATGACCTTGCCGCTGCATCCTCTGCCAATACTGACCTTGACCAACAGGTGGCCAAGCTGACGGAAGAGCTTGCCGGGAGCGCCAAGGAGGTCATGACCCTCAAGGAGGAGGCGCAGAAAGTAGAGATCCTTCTGAAGGATACACAATCACAGCTCTCCTCCAAGAGCCAAGGCCTCGAGACTGCCAGCGGCACCATTGAAGATCTGAAGGCCAGGATTGGCACCTTGGAGAGCTCGGTAGAATCCAACATGGGCCCGTGAGCAGCAGCTGGCAAAAGAGCTAGATACCGCAAGGCGTCTTCGGAAGGATGCAAAGGACAAGCTGGCGAATCATTCCGAGCAGGTCGACCTCTGGATCAAGAGCTTGATTGACATTGTCGAGCATCTCACTGCTCAGACTGCAGCGATGGGCATGGAAGGGCCAGTCTTTTCGGCCAGCAGGAAGGAGGTCCCCAGCGTCAAGCTAGGGGTCTTCTTCAACGAGCTGATCGACAAGCTGAAGGTGCATGAAGAGGGAAGGCCAATCGCTTCGTGACTGAATCCCGGAAGCTTGCCCGCAATCCCTCCTCATGGTTCTGAGCAACATCGCCTGCCGCCATCCGAATCTCAACCTAGCTGATTGCTTCAAGAAGCCACCGGAGGGTGCAGATGTTTCTGCCGCCGAGGAGAAGGCCGCCCCCCTCGTCGACAAGGTCATGTCCGTCCCAATGGCTTCACGAGGTCGCCAGGCCCGGCACTGAACTATCCCCACCACCGTGCTGTCATGTAACAAAACATGGTGCATGTCCTGTGTTTAGACATCGTACTATTTATGCTTGTGCGAAACTGATGTTTTTGCTTAATCTTTGATTGCGTGTTTATCCCTTTCAAATTGTCCCGTCAGTGTTTGTATGATTAGTCCTTATGCATGTTTTGGTTGCCTATCGGTATCATATTGCCGCGATTGTCGTAAGGGTCAGGCCCTTAGCATTCATCTTGGCGAGGATGCGTCCCGACAGGTTTTTCCTTGGTAGTTTCCGATGCAGCCGCCCATTCTGCGAGCAGGCTCGGAACAGAAGAGCGTGCAGACAGAGAACTAGCAAGGTGCCATCACATGAAGGATTTCCTCATACGAACACCTTGGTGCCCAAGGTATAAACAAATGCGAAATCTTAAATTCGTAAGGGAGTAATGACTGTATGGACTTAGCTTTTGTCCTCGCTTCCTCCCATTCTTTTCAGCCGCGAGCGCTTGCCGTGTTCGCATGCTTTGGGAAGAATGGATGCCGTGCGCGTAGTTCTCCAACTCCCGGCAGGGGCCGATAAAAAATCATATGTATCTTGCAGCCGGCAGGATGCGGTGCACGGTATGATCGGTTTCTCTCTCCTCCACTTCATACTCTTTAAACAATCTGGTGGCGTCTGGCACAGAAGTTACGCTAATGCGGACGACCTTGCCGGAGTGCACTTGCCGGGGCATCGGTCAATGGATCCGCACTAGCGCTCCACTCAGGATTTCCTTATGCAGGGTAAATGCCGAACCGAGTTTCGCATGGTGTTCATCGACATTGACGATGCTAAAACCTGGAGTGGCTCGATTGTCGATAAGTGAGAGTGGTGGAGAGAGAAACTTCGTACTCATACACTTTGATCCTTTCCCCTGGACGGGGTTTGCATGACGATCACGCCGCCCGAACCGCAGCGGTTGCCTTGCCGCCATCACCACTGATTCTCGCCGCCACAGCGGCCACGGCGGAGGGAGGCGATGGAGGTTGAACAGGGTGTGGGGGAAGCGATATCGTTCCCCCTCTCCGTTCCCATCACCCCCTGCCTTCTCTGGGGCGTCATCAATGACGAAGCCGTCGATGAAGATGAAGATGAACATGACGCGCTGCGTGCGCTTCTCGGGCTCGCGCAAGCGCTTCCCCCTACCTGGCGCGCCAAAGATGTCGTGGGAAACCACAGCCACCTATGGGGCCTTGAGCCCTTGTGGTTCGGCAGGGGGATGAGCACATTGCACAAAGAGTGGAAACGTCGCGCAGCACGATAGAGATCACACGTGCAATTTTACCCAGGTCCGGGCCGCCGCGAGGCGTAAAACCCTACTCCTGCTTTGGTGGATTGATGCTGGATTGTGGTGGAGACGCAACGCTCTTGCCCGACAGGGTTGCCTCGGGGCGAGAGCAGCTACGCGCGTATGAGTGGACAAGGGTCCAAATCCTTTCTATGGTTACCACATGCCTCCTTTTATAGATCAAGGGGTCACCACAATGGCAAATCAGTCATTGTGTACTGATTAGATAGCAAATAGTGCTATCATACCTAACTCTTAGGACAGGGCAGAGTGCATTAAATGCGCCGCTTAGTGTCACAACATGGCCTGCTCGGCAAGCCTTGCCGGGCTGTTCGGCCACCTTTTTGTCTGTCTGCTTGACACGTCTCTGGACGGGTGTCACTTGGAGGTGATTTCCTTCAGAAGTGGCTGCCATGTGTCAAGGAACAGCCACTTAGTCACTTGGGGGCTTGACACCGCACTGATCGATGACTTGCATCGCGGTGGAGTGGAGCGGTAGATGACGGTGTCCTGGACTAGGGGGTACTCACCACATCGTCTCCCGACCAGGTGGATCGGGCCGAGGACCCCCATGGTGGTTCACTCGTGGGCCGCTTCGGGCAGCCCATGCCGCATACAAGGAGTATTCCACAAGACTTGGTGATCAAGACAAGGACTCCTCTCCACCAATGTATCCGGCTAGGACTCTTGTTATCCTAGGCCTCCGGTACATTATATAAGCCGAGGCTAGGCTAGTCGCTAGATCATTATGACATTACTCATCATACCCTTAGGTCTTAGACCACAACATATGATCTCGAGGTAGATCAACTCTTGTAACCCTATATTCATCAAGATCAATCAAGCAGGAAGTACGGTATTACCTCGATAGAGAGGGCCCGAACCTGGGTAAACATCGTGTCCCCTGTCTCCTGTTACCCATCGATCCATGACACACAGCTTGGGACCCCCTACCCGAGATCTGTCGGTTTTGACGCCGACAATGGTGCTTTCATTGAGAGTTCCGCTGTGTGATCGGCAAAGGGTCAATGGCTCGTCTACAGATCGACTTCGACGTCGGCATCTTCGTCACCGGCTCGACTGGTCACCTTGGATTGACCAAGGACTGTGTCCTGCCTCTGATCATCATATTCGGACGCGGGCATCCATAAACATCAACTCCGATCCCTATCAAGATCATGGATAAATCATCCTGGGAGCTTGGGGGCTCAACATCAACATTGCCCTCGGGCGACCGTGCTGTTTTTTCCAACAACAAACTTGTATCCGCTGCCACTACCTCCTCGAGCATCGCTTTGACGATTCCTTTGGTGGAATTGAGCGGAATTAAGTCTACAACAACCATGCAAAATTTCGTCGAGTTCCGATGGAGGAATCTCCGGCAATCTACGATATACCGGAGCCCTGTCAAATCTGGACGGGAATCTGGACGAGTTTAGGGCGTGGTCTCCAGAAACTAGCTCGGATGTCCTTTGGAAGATCCAACCGTTGATCGGATGCGGAATTCCTATATCTACCACCCCTCAAAATTTTAGCTCGATCCGACCGTCCAAACTCCGGGAACCTTCCGATTAGTGCATCACTTTTCTGATCTGTTTTCTGCACGAATACGGCCCCGGCCAGAATTCATGTTTCTTTATGAACGTGATATTGGACAAGATTTTAAAATAAATTTTCTTCTAGGGTATTGTGCATTGTTCTTAACACGTGCCCATAAAATTTTAAGCCTTCTCTGCGCTGGTATCAAACCAGTCCGGTAACATTGCTCCACGTCTGCCGACCTGCGCTAGACAGATCGTCGCTTCATCGAGCCGAGCCTAACCTTATCAGATCATCAGCTCGGCAAGCCGAACAAGAGTTCGGCATCGTGAAGGATAAATCATCACCAACACCATCGCCCCACGGATTGCACAGGTCAGGCACGCCGACATCGCCGCTCGGTCACTTCATCAATCCGGCATTGACCGCGTCACAAGTTATGACCAGCGTCGGCATGGTCGCACTGTTGCTTCTTCAAGCCGATGTCCATCATGCTGAACTGCTTCAACACCTCGGCTGACATGGCAGCTGCAACGTCTCCTTACCGACCTGCTCTGTCATCTCGGCTAGACCGGGGACTTTGCTATTTCTTCATCAACCTACTCCGGTGACTTCGGCGTCACCAGCCGACCTGCTTCGACTCATCGGCTGACATGGAGGCTTCGACACCTCGGCTGGACCGGGGACTTTGCTATTTCTTCATCAACATACTCCGGTGACTTCGGCGTCACCAGCCGACCAGCTTCGTCACGTTAGCTGGACCGGGGGCTTTGCCTCGACGAGCCCACCTTTGCCAGCATCGCCATGCCGTCGCTTTATCGCCCATCAGGCAATGGGTGTGCGGATCGAGTCCCAATTTTGGGAGTAACCTTTCTTCAGATTGCTACAACAGATAAACCAGGTGCTATTAATTCTAGTATTTTTTCTTGCTTGGGTTTATTTTTCCCAAGGAATTATTACTCTGGTTTGTTTCATCATCTGTACACAGGTCTACCAAATGGTGGCCGTATTAACGACGGTCGCGTGGTGGTTCGGTCAGTTTCCGTATACAGTTCGGCGAATGCCGCATCCGGACTCGGACCGGCCTGTGAATTCAGGCTTTGCCATGCCTTCACCGCGTCACGCCGACGCCCTGCATCGACATTGACTTCGGCCGCGCCAGGCCACATCTCTTTAAATAAATTATTTTTGCGAAAAGCAATTAACCTTTTTGGACCTCACTATTTTATGTGTGTAGTTAATCGACTTCGACTGCGTCACGCGGTCACTTCGGCAAGCCAACGTCGTTGTCCCAATCGGCATAAATCGGCTCGCGTGATCACCTTGTTGGTCGAATCGCCATACCGACATGTTCGGTTGCCTCGGGGACTTCGGCATCGCTGAGAGAGCTCTACCTCATCGAGTGTTCGGCACACGGGCCATATTTTGTTTATTACTCACTTTGCATAAATTATTAATTATGCAACAATCTTTTTTTAAATTTATTATTATTCCTATTATCTCCGGCTTGCACTATTTTCTATGCACAGGTAAAGGATCCGGGTCGGGCAGCGCTGTCACCTCGGCGTACCGACGTACCACGTCACCTCGGCTAGACCGAGGGCTTCGTCATCACTTAATTAACCCACGTCGGGGACTTCGGCGTCACACTGCCGGCCTGCATTGGCCGTGCTATGTTGCCACTTCGGAGTGCCGAGCTCTTCGCTCCGCCACCTCGGGATCGGCTTGGGGGCTGGGACCTTGTCCCGCCATAAGCTCGGGCCGTGCATCGACACCGAGCACATTAACTAGCTAAGTCGCTTTTATGCTCAGAATTTTTTAATTTTAAATTTTGTTCGATTCGACCAAAGCATTATAATTTTTTGGCAAAAAGTTGTATGTGAAAAACTTCCTTGTCAAAACTTTGTTTGTGACACACAAATTCAAATACCCTGTCTACTTGGGGGCTTCCTTTATGAAGCTTTTCCTTCTGCATATGATTATACTTGTATGGCTTCGTTCCTTATTCGTGTATTACGCCACAATATGCACCATGTTGACTTAAGTGTTCCGCAAGCTGGGTTGCCTTGCTCCTGTGTTTACCCCTACGTTCCCGATTGTTAGGCTAGGGAGTAAAGGGAGTACCTATGTGATTGTCACGATCGGGTCATCCGAGCTCGGACCTCAGACTGGGTGAAGCCGAAAGCTAGCGCTCTTATTGTTTTCAATCATGGTCGGCACACAACGGAACTCATGAGTAAAAATCTATTGCACAAGTCTCATAGTAACAATGAGCAACCGAAGAAAGGTATCGGTGGGGGTACTATTTTCTTCGAAGATGCTTCTTACACTTCGTCAGTAATATAGCATAAGTTCCCTGAGCGCGCGTTGTCTGTTACAGCCTTATGGCCTGATTGCCTAGTTATCGGAAACACCATCGATATTCTCGATAGGTGGAGTACATAACACTTTTGGGCCCTAGACCGAAGAGGGAGAAGCCGACGGTCAGTTAAGACGCGTTTAAAGTTCGGGTGAACACAAATATGATATAAGTACTTCGATACATACAATCGTTATACATAAAATTCTTTTACCCAAGTCACTTGGGGGCTCTTAAATTAGTATGAGCCGTTTTATAATAAGTGTTCTTATGACAGGCCGTTCATAACATTGGCCGAAGTGTTTACGGCTTGACCTCGGCTGTCGCCGAACACTAACCGGGGGCGCATAGCTAGCTTCCCTAGTTTAAAGATCCTATGACTAAGTAAAAGTTATAAAGCCCGCATATCTGATTGCCTCGTTTCCGCTAACACAACCGCCTTCGGACATCGAGACGTTGGCTAAGGGTTGTTTTGTTATTATGGAAATACCCTTTGTAGCATCTACAAGGGGGTGGAAGCCGACGATGGGCCACTTTCAACTGATAAACGGTCGCAACAGAGTCAAAATAAACATGTCATCGGCATTTGTATTTAATATACGAGGGCTGCCTTCCGTAATCATCTTTATAAAGCCATAAATATGCATCAATTTGACTTAAGATTTTGGCCAAGCTGGGTTGCCTGGCTCCTGTGCTTACCCTACGTTCCCGATTGTTCGTCTAGGTGGTAAAGGGAGCACCTCTGTGATTGTTACTACCGGGTCATCCGAGTAAGTACCTCAGACTGGGTGAAGCCGAAAGCTAGCAATCTTGAAAGGATCACATTGGTCGGCAATGACGGAAGTGAATAATTTGGTTCATTAATACCATAGAGTTTGGGAACTTTCCCTGAACTAAATCCTCAATATTTTCCTCCCACATTGATCGGAAGTGAGGTTTCATGATCATGATAAGCATGACGACCCAAACAAAGGAACCGATAGTGGGACTATTTTCTTTGGAAGATGTTTCTTGCGTTAAACCGTAATATAACATATCTCTCTGTGTACCTTTGTTTATAAAACCGTATGGCCGGATTGCCTTGTTTTCCATAAATCTTTGCCCTTATAACGGCTTTATAAAGAAGGACAAACACTCCCCGGCTGCTGGCCGAGGAGGTTGAAGCCGATGGTCGGTCAACAAAGTTTTGTACAATGCGGATCCGAGCATTAATGATGTAAAATACTTGGATACATAGGATCATAAAATGCGAGTAAAGTCGATTTATTGCAGCCCATCTTTTAAAGACCAAGGGGCACAATCTCGCTGAGACAACCGAGCAACTTACATAGAGCTCTCCTAAATCCCAAGTGGCATCGATTTCCTATCTATTAAGCACCTTGGGGCCAACCTTGGCGAGCCCAGCTTTCGCTGGCTCTAGCTCCTTTAAGAGATCTTTATTCTCTTTTTGAGAAGTTTGTGTTAAACACAATAAATTTTTCCTGTCAAACGGATATCGATCCTTAATTTGGCCACCCGTGCCCACATTAAGGCTTGGAGGCTACTGGGCTTTGCGCTCATTATTTACTAATATTAAAGGGGCACATCGATCCCTGATCTGGTGTTCCCACCCGACCAGTGTCTCGGGGGCTACTGCATTGGCAATCCAGTGCAGAAAATTTAAGTGCAATATAGTTTTCGAGGAGATTATGATCCTTAGATTGGTCGAGCGCACCCAACCTGAGTCTCGAGGACTTCGCACACCGCTTTTTGTGTCCCGAAGTATTTTGCCGAGCTAGGAGTTGATCCTTAGGCCGATTTTGCGAATCAACCTCAGTCTCAGGGGCTACTGGGATCAGCGGTCTTATGTCATCCTTCAGGTGCATCTCGGGTTTTAGACCGATACACACCTTGAGGGCTACTAGCTATATATCTCGGCATAGAATAAATTGCACCAATCAAAAAAATTGACAAAAAATCGGCCCGCAGTTGGGGTGGTGCACCACCTCGGAAGCAGTCCGGCATAAAGCTCGGTCGCCAGTGGCTGGCTCCATAGAGGGCATTTCCGGCATTAAGCTCGGCTAAACTCCTTCAACTTTTTTGAAACAAGGTGATATATGACACCTCGGATATAGTCCGGCGTTGGAGCTCGGATACATTCCGGCGTTGGAGCTCGAAAGCGGTCCGGCGTTGGTGCTCGGCTACAAAAGATACCTCGAATACAGTCCAGCGTTGGAGCTCGTACGCAAGAGGACACTGCCACCCGGGAACAACTTCGAACCCGAGGTGTGGCATAAAAATAACAAGGCATTGATAAAGGCCGGAAACTTAAAGGGGCTATTCGGATACCCGATGTGTGAACCCTTCAGATTTACTTCCGCGATCCTCGAGATCGAAGATGAGAAGATTTGTTGAACCAGTTTTCAAGACCGGTGACTGAAGATGAAGAACAGTTCGGAAGGATCGAGGAGCGTCCCCAACTTGAAGACCGGTTTAGGGGGCTACTGACGGTGTCCTGGACTAGGGGGTACTCACCACATCGTCTCCTGACCAGGTGGATCGGGCCGAGGACCCCCATGGCGGTTCACTCGTGGGCTGCTTCGGGCAGCCCATGCCGCATAGAAGGAGTATTCCACAAGACTTGGTGATCAAGACAAGGACTCCTCTCCACCAACGTATTCGGCTAGGACTCTTGTTATCCTAGGCCTCCGGTACATTATATAAGCCGAGGCCAGGCTAGTCACTAGATCATATGACATTACTCATCATACCCTTAGGTCTTAGACCACAACATATGATCTCGAGGTAGATCAACTCTTGTAACCCTATATTCATCAAGATCAATCAAGCAGGAAGTAGGGTATTGCCTCGATAGAGAGGGCCCTAACCTGGGTAAACATCGTGTCCCCTATCTCCAATTACCCATCGATCCATGACACACAGCTTGGGACCCCCTACCCGAGATCCGCCGGTTTTGACACCGATAGTGGAGCCTTGGCGGGGTGATCCACCCTCGGTGTTCCCGGCAAGCTTGCCGGGTAGTCCCGAGACTTGTCTCTGGAGCAACCTCATCCTCGCTAGGCTCGTCTGCCCGGTAAGGGAGGCTTTCCTTTAGTGATATCATGTTTCCTTTGGCTTGACTTGGTCTTCTTGATCTGCCATATTATTCCTCAAAGGGCTGATCTCTTCTTCTTGGCCTCGTCTTGGATATTGCAATCTTGCCGGGCCGGTGGTTTGCTATCCGTGCACAAGTGATACGTCTCCGTCGTATCTACTTTTCCAAACACTTTTGCCCTTTTTTAGGACTCTAACTTGCATGATTTGAATGGAACTAACCGGACTGACGCTGTTTTCAGCAGAATTGCCATGGTGTTATCTTTGTGCAGAAACAAAAGTTCTCGGAATGACCTGAAACTTCACGGAGATTATTTTTGGAAATAATAAAAAATACTAGCGAAAGAATCAAGGCCAGGGGGCCCACACCCTGTCCACGAGGGTGGGAGGTGCGCCTGCCCCCCAGGGCGCGCCCCCTGCCTCGTGGGCCCCCTGGAGCTCCACCGACCTCAACTCCAACTCTATATATTCGTGTTCGGGGAGAAAAAATCGAGGAGAAGGATTCATCGCGTTTTACGATACGGAGCCGCCGCCAAGCCCTAATCTCTCTCGGGAGGGCTGATCTGGAGTCCGTTCGGGGCTCCGGGGAGGGGAATCCATCGCCATCATCATCATCAACCATCCTCCATCACCAATTTCATGATGCTCACCGCCGTGCGTGAGTAATTCCGTCGTAGGCTTGCTGGACGATGATGGGTTGGATGAGATTTATCATGTAATCGAGTTAGTTTTGTTAGGGTTTGATCCCTAGTATCCACTATGTTCTGAGATTGATGTTGCTATGACTTTGCTATGCTTAATGCTTGTCACTAGGGCCCGAGTGCCATGATTTCAGATCTGAACCTATTATGTTTTCATGAATATATGTGAGTTCTTGATCCTATCTTGCAAGTCTATAGTCACCTACTATGTGTTATGATCCGGCAACCCCGAAGTGACAATAATCGGGACCACTCCCGGTGATGACCGTAGTTTGAGGAGTTCATGTATTCACTATGTGTTAATGCTTTGGTCCGGTACTCTATTAAAAGGAGGCCTTAATATCCCTTAGTTTCCATAGGACCCCGCTGCCACGGGAGGGTAGGACAAAAGATGTCATGCAAGTTCTTTTCCATAAGCACGTATGACTATATTCGGAATACATGCCTACATTACATTGATGAATTGGAGCTAGTTCTGTGTCACCCTATGTTATGACTGTTACATGATGAACCGCATCCGGCATAATTCTCCATCACCGATCCAATGCCTACGAGCTTTTCACATATTGTTCTTCGCTTATTTACTTTTCCGTTGCTACTGTTACAATCACTACAAAACCCAAAAATATTACTTTTGCTACCGTTACCGTTACTTCCATACTACTTTGCTACTAAATACTTTGCTGCAGATACTAAGTTATCCAGGTGTGGTTGAATTGACAACTCAACTGCTAATACTTGAGAATATTCTTTGGCTCCCCTGGTGTCGAATCAATAAATTTGGGTTGAATACTCTACCCTCGAAAACTGTTGCGATCCCCTATACTTGTGGGTTATCAAGACTATTTTCTGGCGCCGTTGCCGGGGAGCATAGCTCTATTCTTTGAGTCACTTGGGATTTATATCTGCTGGTCACTATGAAGAACTTGAAAGACGAGAAAACCAAAATTTATCCCTCAACTACGAGGGGAGGTAAGGAACTGCCATCTAGCTCTGCACTTGATTCACCTTCTGTTTTGAGTAAGCTTGCGACACCTAAACCTGCTTCTGCTATTAATTCTGATATGTCGCATGTTATTGATGATGCCACTTCTGCTATGCATGATACTTATGATGAAACTACTTCTATGCTTGATACTACTGTGCCACTTGGTGAATTTCTTGATGAACAACTTGCTAGGGCTAGAGAGAATGAAATTATTGAAACTGATAATATTGATGAAAGTGATGATGAAGATTCTCCCCCTAGATATGAATTGCCTGTTGTGCCTGAGGGTTATGTTATGGATGAAGAAACTGCTAGAGACTTTCTTGCTTGCAATGATAGAAGTGATCTTAAGAAATTATTAGCTAAGCTGAAACAAAAATCTCTGAATGCTAGAATGAAATATGATCCTGCTTATGCTACTTCACCTATCTTTGTTACTGATAAGGATTATGAATTCTCTGTTGACCCTGATATAATTACTTTGGTTGAATCTGATCCTTTCTATGGCTATGAATCTGAAACTGTTGTGGCACATCTTACTAAATTAAATGATATAGCCACCCTGTTCACTAATGATGAGAAAACTCGCTACTATTATATCCTTAAAATATTTCCGTTCTCATTAAAGGGTGATGCTAAGATATGGTTTAATTCTCTTGATCCTGGTTGTGTGCGTAGTCCCCAGGATATGATTTATTACTTCTCTGCTAAATATTTCCCTGCTCATAAGAAACAAGCCGCTTTAAGGGGAATATATAATTTTGTGTAAATTGAAGAAGAGAGTCTCCCACAAGCTTGGGGGAGGCTTCTCCAATTACTTAATGCTTTGCCTGATCATCCTCTCAAGAAAAATGAAATACTTGATATCTTTTATAATGGACTAACCGATGCTTCCAGAGACCACCTGGATAGTTGTGCTGGTTGTGTTTTTAAGGAAATAACTATTGATCAAGCTGAAATTCTATTGAATAATATGTTGACCAATGAAAATAATTGGACACTTCCCGAACCAATTCCTAAGCCAACTCCGAAGAAAAGGGGTGTTCTATTTCTCAGTCCTGAAGATATGCAAGAGGCAAAGAAATCTATGAAAGAAAAGGGTATAGAAGCTGAAGATGTTAAGAATTTACCTCCTGTTGAAGAAATACATGGTCTTAATTCATCACCTATTGAAGAAACACATGGTCTTGATAACCCGACACAGGTAGTAAAGGTAAATTCTCTCTATAGATTTGATGAAGGTGATCTTCCTCGTTATAAGTCTGCTAGCCAATGCTTAGATGAGTTTGATAATTTTATTGTCAAACAAGAAAACTTTAACGCTTATGTTGGTAGACAATTAAAACACAATGCTGATACGCTTGAACACTTGAGTGATTATATGTCTAGAGTGAAAGGTGAACTTAAACTCATTAGTAAACATGCTTCTATGGTTACCACTCAAGTAGAACAAGTACTTAAAGCTCGGAATGATTTGCTCAATGAATTGAATAGTAAGAATAATGACTTTGCTGTTAGAGTTGCAACTAGAGGGGGTAAAGTGACTCAGGATCCTTTGTATCCTGAGGGCCACCCTAAGAGAACTAAGCAGGATTCTCAGAGAAATAATGTTGATAGACCTAGTTCTTCTAAAAGGAAGAAAAAGAAAAATGATAGTACTTTGCATGCTTCTAGTGAACCTGTTGTTGACACACCTGAGAATCCCAATGATATTTCTATTTTTGATGCTGAAACACAATCTGGTGATGAACATGAACCTAGTGATAATGTTAATGATGATGTTCATGTTGATGCTCAACCTAGCAATGACAATGATATAGAAATTGAACCTGCTGTTGATCTTGATAACCCACAATCAAAGAATCAACGTTATGATAAGAGAGACTTTGTTGCTAGGAAGCACGGTAAAGAAAGAGAACCTTGGGTTCAGAAACCCATGCCTTTTCCTCCTAAGCCATCCAAGAAAAAGGATGATGAGGATTTTGAGCGCTTTGCTGAAATGATTAGACCTATCTTTTTGCGTATGCGTTTGACTGATATGCTCAAAATGAATCCTTATGCTAAGTACATGAAAGAAATTGTTACAAATAAAAGAAAGATACCGGAAGCTGAAATTTCCACCATGCTTGCTAATTATACTTTTAAGGGTGGAATACCAAAGAAGTTAGGAGATCCAGGAGTACCCACTATACCATGCTCCATTAAAAGGAATTTTGTTAAGACTGCTTTATGTGATCTTGGAGCTGGTATTAGTGTTATGCCTCTCTCTTTATATCGTAGACTTGATTTGAATAAGTTGACACCTAATGAAATATCTTTACAAATGGCTGATAAATCAACTGCTATACCTATCGGCATTTGTGAGGATGTGCCTGTTGTGGTTGCAAATGTTACTATTTTAACGGACTTTGTTATTCTTGATATTCCCGAGGATGATAGTATGTCTATTATTCTTGGAAGACCCTTTTTGAATACTGCAGGGGCTGTTATTGATTGCAACAAAGGCAATGCCACTTTTCATGTTAATGGCAATGAGCATACGATACACTTTCCGAGGAAACAACCTGAAGTTCATAGTATAAACTCTATTGGAAACATTCCATCGATTATTTTTGGAGGTTTTGAATTTCCTCTTCCTACTGTCAAGAAGAAATATGATATTCTTATTATTGGGGACGTGCATATCCCTGTTGAGGTAACATAGTGTTATTCGAAATTTCTCTGGTTCCATGTTATTCGGAATGAGTTTGTTAACAAGACTTGATCAACCTTGTTAGTGGATTCCTTTTGATGAGCATGAGATGGATGAAGTTAGAAAGCACAACCTTCTGTACCCTCCTTTTACTTTCTGTTATTTAGTTGAAATAAAGTAAAAATAGTATTTTCTGCCAGTTTTGTGATTTATCCGTGCAATAAAAAATACCCCGAAAATAAAAGTTCTCCAAATGCCCCGAAATTGAAATATGATTTTTTCTGGAATATTTGAGAATATCTGGCACTGAGAACACATCAGGGGGAGCTGGCACCTGTCCACGAGGGTCCAGGGCGCGCCCACCCCCACTGGTCGCGCCCCCTGCCTCGTGGGCCCATGGTGGCTCCCCTCCACTTATTCCAGCAACCACACACTCCTTCTTCCTCCCAAAAAATCACCAACCAGCTCAAGGACGAGTTCTAGCTCATTTTGCTGCGATTTTTGATCTCCTTGCTCAAAGCACCTCTCACAAAACTGGTTTGGGGGATTGTTCCTTGGTATGTGACTCCTCCAATGGTCCAATTATTTTTTGTTCTAGTGCTTTATTCATTGCAAATTTTTGCTGCCTAGGTGACCCTGTTCTTGAGCTTGCATGCCAAATTTATATGGTCCCAAGTAGTTCTAATGCATGATATAGTCTCTAGGCACTTGTGGGAGTAGTTGCTATCCATTTTGTTGAGTTTGGTTCACTTTTATTTGAAGTTACTAAAAATTTCAGAAATTTTCAGAAAATGATGAAGAGATTTTTGAGGGGCTCTTCGAGCCGAAGCTCGAAGGATAAGCAAGGTGAAGAAGAAGAGAGGCCCAAGTATAATCTCCCTCGCACCGCGGAAGTTCGGCCGTGTGAATGGCCTTGTGATGATTTCTTGAGAGCAGCCGGGATTTATGATGATTTATGAATTGGCTGAGAATGCCGGCCACACCGACTTCCTCCGCGACCAACGCGAACAGTACCTCTTACTCACTAATATCTTTGTGCAAAATTTTCATTTCCATGCTAGGAGGTCACCACCTTCGGTGGATTTTTATTTATATGATGAGTATAAGGAGATGCCCCTCTCTGAATTTTGTGAGGTTTGCAAGTTGCCTTTTTCGGGCAGCGTAGAGGAACCACATTGTGACGATGTGGAGGGGTTTATTGATACAATTGCTGTAGGGGAAACTAGGAAAGTTTCCGATGCAAGAATCACTAGCATACATTTTCCTGTTTTACGTTACTTTACATTATTTGCTAGTAGATGCTTAATTGGCCGCGGAAACTGTGGCAACCTAAGTGCCCCTGACATTGTTATTTTGTGCCATGCTTTGTTTCGTGATGACTCATTCAGTATGGGCGCTATTGTTGCAAAGCGGTTAAATCTTAACCGTACTAAGGGCCCCATCTTGGGAGGCATCTTCGCCTCGCGCCTCGCTGCATACTTTAATATACCTATTAGGCATTATGAGAAGGAAGAAAAATTGTTGCCTACTGTTCTTCTAGATTACAAGAGTATGGTTGCACATGATTTCATTGTTAAGAACAGGAAAAAGGAGCTTAACTATAGACTGTTATTTGATAAAAATCACCCTGAGACTATTACCTTGCCTGCTCCTTCCTTGTTTGATTTATCTGCAGGCGAGTACCTTGTTCCGTTGGAGGCCATTCACGCCTACCGGAACCCCACATCAGCTACAGAGCCAGATCCGGAACCACAATTTGTTCCCCCACGCTAGTCTGTTTACCAGTGGGATCTGGAGGAGGTTGCCAACCAGTGGCAACCCGAGGCTTCATCTTAGTACGACCCCAGTTACAACTTTGGATATCCGCCAGGCCAGCCGTGGCAATAGACCAACTTAGGCCAAAAGCCTAAGCTTGGGGGAGTACGTATCTCTCACCAACATTACATTTATGTTCACACACTCATTGCTAGTTGTCGGTGCTCATACTCTTTCATTGTATTATCCATGCTA